>NC_069501.1:198287153-198479653 GCF_027579735.1 Bombina bombina | reverse complement strand
GGCTGTCATTTCCCCTCATGGGGACCGGTAAGCCATTTTCTTAGTCTCAAGCAGAATAAAGGGCTTAATATGGGCTATAAAACTGGTAGACACTTTTATGGGCAAAATCGATTGCTTTATTTGGGCATTTTATACATGTTTATGCTGGTATTTCACACTTATAAACTTGGGGAACGTTTTTTAACGTCAGGCACTATGTTAGACACCTTTTCCAGTCAGGAAGGGCCTTCCCAGTTGTAGGCTGAGCCTCATTTTCGCGCCATTACTGCGCAGTTGTTTTTGAGAGCAAGACATGCAGATGCATGTGTGAGGACCTGAAAATAGTTGGAAAAGTTCCTAGAAGGCGTCATTTGGTATCGTATTCCCCTCTGGGCTTGGTAGAGTCGCAGCAAAGGCTGTAGCTGGGACTGTAGAGGGGTTAAACCTGTAACCGGCTCCGGTTTCGTTATTTTAAGGGTTAAAGCTCTGAAAATTGGTGTGCAATACTTTTAATGCTTTAAGACACTGTGGTGAAATTTTGGTAAATTTTGAACAATTCCTTCATATTTTTTCACATATTCAGTAATAAAGTGTACTCTGTTTAAAATTTAAAGAGACAGTAACGGTTTTGTTTTAAAACGGTTTTTGTGTTTTACTGACAAGTTTAAGCCTGTTTAACATGTCTGTGCCTTCAGATAAGCTATGTTCTATATGTATGAAAGTCAATGTGTCTCCCCCTTCTAAATTATGTGATAATTGTGCCAAAGCGTCCAAACAAAGTAAGGACAGTACTGTCACAGATAATGAAGTTGCCCAAGATGATTCATCAGATGAAGGGAGTAGACATGGTTCTACATCATCTCCTTCTGTGTCTACACCAGTTTTGCCCACGCAGGAGGCCCCTAGTACTTCTAGCGCGCCAATGCTTATTACCATGCAACAATTGACGGCTGTAATGGATAATTCCATAGCAAATATTTTATCCAAAATGCCTGCATATCAGAGAAAGCGCGATTGCTCTGTTTTAAACACTGAAGAGCAGGAGGGCGCTGATAATTGTTCTGTCATACCCTCACACCAATCTGAAGGGACCATGAGGGAGGTTTTGTCAGATGGGGAAATTTCAGATTCAGGAAAAATTTCCCAACAGGCTGAACCTGATGTTGTGACATTTAAATTTAAATTAGAACATCTCCGCGCACTGCTTAAGGAGGTGTTATCTACTCTGGATGATTGTGACAACCTGGTCATTCCAGAAAAATTATGCAAGATGGACAAGTTCCTAGAGGTTCCGGTGCACCCCGACGCTTTTCCTATACCCAAGCGGGTGGCGGACATAGTGAATAAGGAATGGGAGAAGCCCGGCATACCTTTTGTTCCCCCTCTTATATTTAAGAAATTATTTCCTATGGTCGACCCCAGAAAGGACTTATGGCAGACAGTCCCTAAGGTCGAGGGGGCAGTTTCTACTCTAAACAAGCGCACTACTATTGTGATAATTGTGCTTTCAAAGATCCTATGGATAAAAAATTGGAGGGTTTGCTTAAAAAGATTTTTGTACAGCAAGGTTACCTTCTTCAACCCATTTCGTGCATTGTTCCTGTCACTACAGCAGCGTGGTTCTGGTTCGAGGAACTAGAAAAGTCGCTCAGTAGAGAGACTCCATATGAGGAGGTTATGGACAGAGTTCACGCACTTAAGTTGGCTAACTCTTTTATTTTAGATGCCACTTTGCAAATAGCTAGATTAGCGGCGAAAAATTCAGGGTTTGCAATTGTGGCGCGCAGAGCGCTTTGGCTAAAGTCTTGGTCAGCGGATGTATCATCCAAGACAAAATTGCTTAATATCCCCTTCAAGGGTAAAACTCTCTTTGGGCCAGAATTGAAAGAGATTATATCAGACATCACTGGGGGAAAGGGCCACGCCCTCCCACAAGATAGACCTTTCAAAGCCAAGAATAAGTCTAATTTTCGTTCCTTTCGTAATTTCAGGAACGGACCGGGCTCTAATTCTGCATCCTCTAAGCAAGAGGGTAATACCTCACAGACCAAACCAGCCTGGAAACCGATGCAAGGCTGGAACAAGGGTAAGCAGGCCAAGAAGCCTGCCGCTGCTAACAAAACAGCATGAAGGAGTAGCCCCCGATCCGGGACCGGATCTAGTGGGGGGCAGACTCTCTCTCTTTGCTCAGGCTTGGGCAAGAGATGTTCAGGATCCCTGGACGCTAGAAATAGTTTCTCAGGGTTATCTTCTGGAATTCAAGGAACTACCCCCAAGGGGAAGGTTCCACATGTCTCACTTATCCTCAAACCAAATAAAGAGACAGGCATTCTTACATTGTGTAGAAGACCTGTTAAAGATGGGATTGATACACCCAGTTCCAACGGCGGAACAAGGAATGGGATTTTACTCAAATCTGTTTGTAGTTCCCAAAAAAGAGGGAACTTTCAGACCAATCCTGGATTTAAAGATCCTAAACAAATTTCTCAGAGTACCATCGTTCAAGATGGAAACCATTCAAACGATTCTACCCACAATTCAGGAAGGTCAATTTATGACTACCGTGGATCTAAAGGATGCGTATCTACATATCCCTATCCACAAAGAACATCATCAGTTCCTAAGGTTCACCTTTCTGGACAAACATTACCAGTTTGTGGCCCTCCCATTCGGGTTAGCCACTGCTCCAAGGATTTTCACAAAGGTACTCGGATCCCTTCTAGCGGTTCTAAGACCAAGGGGCATTGCAGTAGTACCGTACTTGGACGACATTCTAGTACAAGCGTCGTCTCTTTCAAAGGCAAAGGCTCACTCAGACATCGTTCTGGCCTTTCTCAGTTCTCACGGATGGAAGGTGAACATAGAAAAAAGTTCCCTGTCTCCGTCGACAAGAGTTCCCTTCTTGGGAACAATAATAGATTCCTTAGAAATGAGGATTTTCTTGATAGAAGTCAGAAAGTCAAAACTTCTAAACGCTTGTCAAGTTCTTCATTCTATTCCTCGTCCTTCCGTAGCTCAGTGCATGGAAGTAGTAGGATTGATGGTTGCAGCAATGGACATAGTTCCTTTTGCGCAAATTCATCTAAGACCATTACAACTGTGCATGCTGAAACAGTGGAATGGGGACTATACAGACTTGTCTCCAGTGATTCAAGTAGATCAGAAGACCAGAGACTCACTCCGTTGGTGGCTAACCCAGGATCACCTATTCCAGGGAATGAGCTTCCGCAGTCCAGAGTGGGTCATTGTCACGACCGACGCCAGCCTAGTGGGCTGGGGCGCGGTCTGGGAATCCCTGAAAGTTCAGGGACTGTGGTCTCAGGAAGAGTCTCTTCTCCCGATAAACATTCTGGAACTCAGAGCGATATTCAATGCTCTCAGGGCTTGGCCTCAGCTAGCAAAAGCCAGATTCATAAGATTCCAATCAGACAACATGACGACTGTTGCGTATCTCAATCAACAGGGGGGAACAAGGAGTTCCCTGGCGATGAAAGAAGTGACCAAAATAATAAAATGGGCGGATAATCACTCCTGCCACCTATCTGCGATCCACATTCCAGGTGTGGAAAACTGGGAAGCTGATTATTTGAGTCGTCAGACATTCCATCCGGGGGAGTGGGAACTCCACCCGGAGATCTTTGCCCAGTTGACGCAACTATGGGGCATTCCAGATATGGATCTGATGGCGTCTCGTCAGAACTTCAAGGTTCCTTGCTACGGGTCCAGATCCAGGGATCCCAAGGCGACTCTAGTGGATGCACTAGTAGCGCCTTGGACCTTCAACCTAGCTTATGTGTTTCCACCGTTTCCTCTCATTCCCAGGCTGGTAGCCAGGATCAAACAGGAGAGGGCCTCGGTGATCTTGATAGGCCACGCAGGACTTGGTATGCAGACCTGGTGAATATGTCATCAGTTCCACCATGGAAGCTACCTTTGAGACAGGACCTTCTTGTTCAGGGTCCATTCGAACATCCAAATCTGGTCTCCCTCCAGCTGACGGCTTGGAGATTGAACGCTTGATTCTATCAAAGCGTGGGTTTTCAGATTCCGTGATAGATACTCTGGTTCAAGCCAGAAAACCGGTAACTAGAAAGATTTACCATAAAATATGGAAAAGATATATCTGCTGGTGTGAATCCAAGGGATTCTCATGGAATAAGATAAAGATTCCTAGGATTCTTTCCTTTCTACAAGAAGGTTTGGATAAAGGATTATCTGCGAGTTCTCTAAAGGGACAGATTTCTGCTTTATCTGTCCTACTACACAAACGACTGGCAGTTGTGCCAGATGTTCAAGCATTTGTTCAGGCTTTGGTTAGGATCAAGCCTGTTTACAGACCTTTGACTCCTCCCTGGAGTTTAAATCTAGTTCTTTCAGTTCTTCAAGGGGTTCCGTTTGAACCTTTACATTCCATAGATATTAAGTTGTTATCTTGGAAAGTTTTGTTTTTGGTTGCTATTTCTTCTGCTAGAAGAGTTTCTGAGTTATCTGCTCTACAGTGTACTCCACCCTATCTGGTGTTCCATTCAGATAAGGTTGTTTTGCGTACTAAGCCTGGTTTTCTACCAAAGGTTGTTTCTAATAAAAATATTAATCAGGAGATAGTTGTACCTTCTTTGTGTCTGAATCCAGTTTCAAAGAAGGAACGTTTGCTACACAATTTAGATGTAGTCCGTGCTCTAAAATTCTACTTAGAAGCTACAAAAGAGTTCAGACAAACTTCTTCTCTGTTTGTCGTCTATTCTGGTAAAAGGAGAGGTCAAAAAGCAACTTCTACCTCTCTTTCCTTTTGGCTTAAAAGCATCATCCGATTGGCTTATGAGACTGCCGGACGGCAGCCTCCTGAAAGAATCACAGCTCACTCCACTAGGGCTGTAGCTTCCACATGGGCCTTCAAGAACGAGGCTTCTGTTGATCAGATATGTAAGGCAGCGACTTGGTCTTCACTGCACACTTTTGCCAAATTTTACAAATTTGATACTTTTGCTTCTTCGAAGGCTATTTTTGGGAGAAAGGTTTTGCAAGCCGTAGTGCCTTCCGTTTAGGTGACCTGATTTGCTCCCTCCCTTCATCCGTGTCCTAAAGCTTTGGTATTGGTTCCCACAAGTAAGGATGACGCCGTGGACCGGACACACCAATGTTGGAGAAAACAGAATTTATGCTTACCTGATAAATTACTTTCTCCAACGGTGTGTCCGGTCCACGGCCCGCCCTGGTTTTTTAATCGGGTCCGATGAATTATTTTCTCTAACTACAGTCACCACGACACCCTATAGTTTCTCCTATTTTTTTCCTCCTGTCCGTCGGTCGAATGACTGGGGTGGGCGGAGCCTAGGAGGGACTATATGGCCAGCTTTGCTGGGACTCTTTGCCATTTCCTGTTGGGGAAGAGATATTCCCACAAGTAAGGATGACGCCGTGGACCGGACACACAGTTAGAGAAAGTAATTTATCAGGTAAGCATAAATTCTGTTTTTCTAAAGTTTCCAATTTACTTCTATTATCAAATTTATTTAATTCTCATGTTATTCTTTGTTGAAGCCATACCTAGGTAGGTAGCATGCACATGCCTGAAGCCTTACATGACAGGAAATAGTGCTGCCATCTAGTGTTCCTGCTAATGTATAACATTGTTGCAAAACTGCTGCTATATAGTGCTGCAGACACGTGCACACTATTGAGCTTACATGTCTGCTTTTTAACAAAGGATAACAAAACGAAGAAAATATAACATTTTAAACAACTTTCTAATTTACTTCTATGTTCTATCTAAATTATGAAAGGAAAATAATTGTTTTATGTCCCTTTTAAGCATTTTTTATTACAATTTGAAAGTGTTTGATGGCTCTTTAAAGGAATCGCTGATGCACAAGATGTATACTGAATGTGTTAAATATGCTTACTAGGTTATGGGAGGTAGGTTGCATTATGAACAAATACCCTTTCTTACTGAAAAGAAGAGCAGTAACCTCTGCAGGGGATATAAATCTCTTCAATGCACAAAACATGGGACTGCACGGCACTGGCTTTTAAAAATGAAACACAAACTTATGCATAAGTTTTTCATATTTTAAAACTAATTTTAGATTTTTTTTTTCTTAAATGTATATATTTTATACTTTTTACTATGGGGTTTGACAAACACAGATACCGTTTCACAGGGGCAAATTTTGACCTGAGAAATAGATGTTTGCTCAGAAAGTAAAACCTTACCTACCACCGAACTACAACTCCCTGGATATATTAATGTGTGTGTTTTTTTTGTTTTGTTTTTTAAGCTTAAAGAGACCTGAAACACTATTTATTTTTTTGTCTTTAAAGGGATGCTAAACCCAAATTTTTTCTTTCCTGATTCAGATAGAGCATGAAATTTTTAAGCAACTTTCTAATTTACTCCTATTTATACATTTGTCTTCATTCTCTTGCTATCTTTATTTGAAAAAGAAGGCATCTAAGCTAAGGAGCCAGACAATTTTAGGTTCAGACCCTGGACAGCATTTGTTTATTGGTGGCTGAGATTTAGCCACCAATTGGCAAGAACAACCCAGGTTGTGAACCAAAAATGCTGGTGCTTCTAAACTTTCTTGCTTTTCAAATAAAGATAGTAAGAGAATGAAGAAAAATTGATAATAGGAGTAAATAAGAAAGTTGCTTAAAATTGCATGCTCTATCTGAATCATGAAAAAAAATGGGTTCAGTGTCCCTTTTAATGATTTATGGTTGAGAAAACAATTTTAAACAACTTTCCAATTTGCTTCTGGTATCTAGTTTGCTTCATTCTCTTGATATCTTTTGTTAAAGGAGCAGTAATACAATACTGGGAGTTAGCTGAATGCATTGGTTGAGCCAATAACGTAAGGCACATATAATCTGCAGCACCTGAGCCTAAATAGGTATCCTTTTCAACAAATTGGAACAAGAGAACAAAATTGGATAATATAAGTAAATTGAAAAGTTGTTCAAAATCACATGCTCTATCTGACTCAATCTGCTCAATTTGTATTTAAACTATAATGTCCTTTTAAATCTTTTTATTGTAATGAAATGTGCCATTTTTATATTGCATAGCTTAGTTTTTGTACCAAGAAATGTTATTTCTAGTGAAATGTATTTGTGTTGAATGGTGTATCTGTGTGATTTGAAACAAAATATTTATTATATCTGGCACTATACAGATCTTTTGTTCTACGGCTACGTCTCATCTCACATAGTTATTGACTGATTTGTAATTATAATTTGCTTAGATGGTTATATTCTCTGTTCCGAAGTTTGTTCGTTGTTTTTTTTAAAAAAAAAAAAACTGCACTGTACTTTTTATTTCCAAAATATTGTAAAAATGTAAAATACCTTGAGCCATAACCTTTTAAGATACTGAAATTCACAATACTGTTCATTATATTTAAAAGGAAACAAAATACCTTTTTATAGATGCATCAGAAATGACTACATTGCAAATGATCTGAATGCAAAATAAATATTTTAAAACCATTTTAATGTTTTGTTTGCAAATGGTGCATTGTTTTGTAGTGAAATAACACACACTTTAAAATTCACAAGTGTTTATCCTATTTCTTCTGCCGTTGCCAAGTAGGAATTACTATTTATGAATGACCCCTACCTACAGTATATCACACAGGTACTGTGCAGTAAGTATTAGGGATACAAAAAGACTTGCTATACTTTGTTAGGGCTTGTCATTTAATCACTAACAACCCTTCAATGCTATGTGTTTAACCCCCTGCAAATAGGTTAAACACATAGTTAAAGTGCCATTTTGGACCACCAAGTAGAAACTGCTGTGATCCAAACAGCAACACTAGTTGCATGACACAGCACAACTAACCCAGCTAATTGGCTAAGAGACAGTTTCTGCTTGGGACCAACAGTTTTCTGCTGCTCCTGAGTGGTACTTTAATTCTGTGTTTGCCATGATTAAAAACGTAGAGCTAGAATACAAGAAGAGAGCAAAAATATTAGCACTATTGTGCATTAAAATCAATAGCACATATTTTTTGCACACATTACATAGTGCAAAATTATTTTTTAACACTTGAATAGACTTCTATGGGGGATAGGCTAGAGCTTGCTAACATCTGCATGTTGGATATGCAGATGCGCTAAAATCCCTCACATTATAGACTTCTATTGGGGATCGTCTAGAGCTCACTAACATCTGCATGTTGGATACGCATGTGCAATATAATCCGTCACATTATAGAGTTCTATGGGGGATCGTGTAGAGCTCACTAAGATCTGCATGTTGTGTACGCATGTGCGATAAAATCTCTCTCATTATAGACTTCTGTGAGGGATCGTCTAGAGCTCGCTAACATCTGCATGTTGGATACGCATGTGCAATATAATCCGTCACATTATAGACTTCTATGGGGGATCGTCTAGAGCTCACTAACACCTGCAAGTTCCATTTCCCTTACCCATAATCCCCAGTCATTCAGCTGAAGAAAAATAGAAAAAGAACACAAGGGTATAGAGGTGCCTGGGGTTTACACAAAAAAACTTCAAAATTAAATTTAAAAAAGGGTGGGGTTGTGGACTCTCCATGCCCGGAAAGAAATTTATCATGTAAGCATAAATTTTGTTTTCTTTCCTATAGCATGGAGAGTCCACGACTTCATTCCAATTACTAGTGGGTACCAATACCCAAGCTAGAGGACACGGAATGAAAAAGGGAGGGAGAACAAGGCAGGCAGACCTAAACGGAAGGCACCACCACTTGAAGAACCTTTCTCCCAAAGGAATCCTCAGCCAAGGCAAAAGTATCAAATTTGTAGAATTTGAAAATGTATGTAAAGAGGACCATGTTGCCGCCTTGCAAATTTGCTGCACAGAAGCTTAATTTTTGAAAGCCCAGGAAGAGGAGACAGCCCTAGTGGAATAAACTGTAATTCTCTCAGGAGGCTGTTTTCCAGCTGTCTCATAAGTTAAACACATAACACTTCTCAACCAGATAGAAAGAGAAGTAGAAGAAGCCTTCTGCCCTTTAAGATTACCACAGAAGACAACAAACCTAAAAAAATCATAAAATCCTTAGTAGCTTGAAGGAAACATTTTAGAGTACTCACAACATCCAGGTTATTCAAGAGTCGTTCCTTCTGAGGAGGATTAGGACAAGAAGGAACAACAAATTTCTGATTGATATATTGCGATCCTATACCACCTTAGGGAGAAATCCCAGCTTAATACGAAGTACCGCCTTATCTGCATCAAAAGCCAGGTAAGGGGAATCACACTGCATAGCCGAGAGCTCAGAAATTCTGCGAGCAGAAGAAATATCAAGAAGAAACAAAACCTTCCAAGATAACCGAAAGCATCAGCTCAAACAGAGCTTCCTGCAAAATTTTTAGAAAAAAATTAAGGCTCCAAGGAGGAGCAACAGGTTTAAACACAGGCCTGATTCTGACCAAGGCCTGAACTGCCAGATGTTTGTGCAAAAGAATAGACAGTGCAGGAATCTGACACTTCAGAGTGCTGACTGACAAATCCTTCTCCAGGCCCTCCTGAAAAAAGAACAAAATTCGGGGTACTCTTTCTCTTGTAAAGGTGTATCCAGTCCACGGGTTCATCCATTACTTGTGGGATATTCTCCTTCCCAACAGGAAGCTGCAAGAGGACACCCACAGCAGAGCTGTCTATATAGCTCCTCCCCTAACTGCTACCCCCAGTCATTCTCTTTCAGCTCTCGACAAAAAAGGAAGTATCAAGAGAGATGTGGTGACTTAGTGTAATTTTTACCTTCAATCAAAAGTTTGTTATTTTTAAACGGTACCGGCGTTGTACTGTTTTTACTCTCAGGCAGAAATTGGAAGAAGACTTCTGCCTGGAGGTTTGATGATCTTAGCGGTTTGTAACTAAGGTCCATTGCTGTTCTCACACATAACTGAAGAGTATGGAAAGAAAACTTCAGTTGGGGGGACGGTCTGCAGATTGCCTGCTTTGAGGTATGTTCAGTATATTTTTTTCTAGAGAGATGATAAGGTCTAGAAAATGCTGACAGTGCCTGGTATATTTAAGGTTAGCCTGATACAGTAATTTAACAACAACTGGGATCATGCTTGCAAAAAGGGATAATATTCATGTTAATACCTATATTACTTAGTGTAAAAACGTTTGCATGATTTATAAATAAAAACGTTTTTTTCTCTGAGGGTGATAAATCTTTATTTGGGGCCTAGTTTCCACATGGCTTGTTAGATTACTCCTAGGAGTACTTTTTTAAGGCCCTCTGACTTTGAGTGCATGGTGGGAGGGGCCTATTTTCATTTTCAGTCTGAGACATCCAGCTTCCCTGAAAGAGTCCTCTGGCTTATAGGACCTCTATAGAGGGTTTTGTTCCTGCAAAAATTGTTTTTAAGGGCAGGTAGGAGCCACAGCAGAGCTGTGGCAGTGTGTTTGACTGTTTGTTAACAGGTTTAATGTTTTTCTAATTCGTTTTTGGGCCTGAGGGGTTAATCATCCATTTGCAAGTGGGTGCAATGCTGCTTTAGTCCCTTATACACACTGTAAAAATTTCATAGAGTTTACTACTTTTTTTCACTGTTTTGCAGTTTATGTGGTAGTTTTTTTCTCTTAAAGGCACAGTACCTTTTTTATTATTGCTTTTTTCACATTTATTAAAGTGTTTTCCAAGCTTGCTGGTCTCATTACTAGTCTGTTAAACATGTCTGACATAGAGGAAACTCCTTGTTCATTATGTTTAGAAGCCATTGTGGAACCCCCTCTTAGAATGTGTACCAAATCTACTGACCTTTCTATAAGTTATGAAGACCATATTATGGCTTTTAAAGATTAATCACCTGAGGTTTCTGAGACTGACAAAAGGGAGGTTATGCCATCTAGCTCTCCCCATGTGTCAGAACCTATAACTCCCGCTCAAGGGACGACAAGTACATCTAGCGCGTCCAATGCGTTTACTTTACAAGACATGGCGGCAGTTATGAATCATACCCTCACAGAGGTATTGTCCAAACTGCCAGGGTTACAAGGAAAGCGGGACAGCTCTGGGGCTAGAACAAATACAGAGCTCTCTGACGCTTTAGTAGCTATGTCCGATATACCCTCACAATGTACAGAAGTTGAAGCAGGAGAGCTTCTATCTGTGGGTGACTTCTCTGATTCAGGGAAGGCGTTACTTCAGTCTGACTCTGAAATGACAGCATTTAAATTTAAGCTTGAACACCTCTGCGTGTTGCTCAGGGAGGTTTTAGCGACTCTGGTTGACTGTGACACCATTGTAGTCCCAGAGAAATTGTGTAAAATGGAGAAATACTTTGCAGTGCCTGTTTACACTGATGTTTTTCCAATCCCTAAGAGGTTTTCAGAAATTATTACTAAGGAATGGGATAGACCAGGTGTGCCGTTCTCTCCCCCTCCTGCTTTTAAGAAAATGTTTCCTATAGATGCCGCTACACGGGACTTGTGGCAGACGGTCCCTAAAGTGGAGGGAGCAGTCTCTACCCTAGCTAAGCGTACAACTATTCCTGTCGAGGACAGTTGTGCTTTCCTAGATCCTATGGATAAGAAATTAGAGGGTTTCCTTAAGAAAATCTTTATACAACAAGGTTTTATTCTCCAGCCTCTTGCATGCATTGCCCCAGTCACTGCTGCAGCGGCTTTCTGGTTCGAGTCTCTGGAGGAGGCTTTACAGGTAGAGACCCCGTTGGATGATATCCTTGACAGGCTTAAAGCTCTTAAGTTAACCAATTCATTTATTTCTGATGCCGTTTTTCATTTAACCAAGCTAACGGCTAAAAATTCAGGTTTTGCCATTCAGGCACGTAGGGCACTATGGCTTAAATCCTGGTCAGATGATGTCACTTCAAAGTCTAAACTTCTCAAGATCCCCTTCAAAGGGCAGACCCTATTTGGGCCTGGACTGAAGGAGATCATTTCTGATATTACTGGAGGAAAAGGCCACGCCCTTCCCCAGGATAGGTCCAACAAGTTAAGGACCAAACAGACTAATTTTCGTTCCTTTCGAAACTTCAAGAGTGGCACAGCTTCATCTTCCTCTTCTACAAAACAAGAGGGAAATTTTGCCCAGTCCAAGCCAGTCTGGAGACCTAACCAGGCTTGGAACAAGGGGAAACAGGCCAAAAAAACTGCTGCTGCCTCTAAGACAGCATGAAGGAGTAGTCCCCGATCCGGGACCGGATCTAGTGGGGGGCAGACTTTCTCTCTTCGCCCAGGCTTGGGCAAGAGACGTCCAGGATCCCTGGGCTCTGGAGATTGTTTCCCAGGGATATCTTCTGGATTTCAAAGCTTCATCTCCAAAGGGAAGATTTCATCTCTCACAATTATCTGCAAACCAGATAAAGAGAGAGGCATTCTTACATTGCATTCAAGACCTACTAGTTATGGGAGTGATCCACCCAGTTCCAAAGGAGGAACAGGGGCAGGGCTTCTATTCAAATCTGTTTATAGTTCCCAAGAAAGAGAGAACTTACAGACCAATCTTGGATCTCAAGATCCTAAACAAATTTCTCAGGGTCCCATCCTTCAAGATGGAGACTATTCGAACCATCCTACATATGATCCAGGAGGGTCAATATATGACTACCGTGGATTTAAAGGTTGCGTATCTACATATTCCGATACACAGGGATCATCATCAGTTTCTCAGGTTCGCCTTCCTAGACAGGCATTACCAGTTTGTGGCTCTTCCCTTCGGGTTAGCCACGACACCAAGAATCTATACGAAGGTTCTAGGGTCCCTTCTGGCGGTTCTAAGATCACGGGGTATAGCAGTAGCCCCTTACCTAGACGACATCCTGATACAGGCGTCAACTTTTCATATCGCCAGGTCCCATACGGACATTGTTCTGGCATTCCTAAGGTCTCACGGGTGGAAGGTGAACGAAAAAAGAGTTCTCTCTCACCTCTCACAAGAGTTTCCTTCCTAGGAACTCTGATAGATTCAGTAGAAATGAAGATTTATCTGACAGAGGTCAGGTTGTCAAAACTTCTAACTTCCTGCCATGCTCTTTATTCCATTTCTCGTCCGTCAGTGGCTCAGTGTATGGAGGTAATCGGATTAATGGTAGCGGCAATGGACATAGTTCTGTTTGCCCGCCTACATCTCAGACCACTGCAACTTTGCATGCTCAATCAGTGGAATGGGGATTACACAGATTTGTCCCCTCTACTAAATCTGGATCAAGAGACCAGGGATTCTCTTCTCTGGTGGCTATCAAGTCCATCTGTCCAAGGGAATGAGTTTCCACAGGCCAGAATGGACTATAGTAACGACAGATGCCAGCCTTCTGGGCTGGGGTGCAGTCTGGAACTCCCTGAAGGCTCAGAGTTTGTGGACTCAGGAGGAGGCCCTCCTTCCGATAAACATTCTGGAACTAAGAGTGATATTCAATGCTCTTCAGGCTTGGCCTCAGCTAACTGCTGTCAGGTTCATCAGATTTCAGTCGAGCAACATCACGACTGTAGCCTATATCAACCATCAGGGGGAACAAGGAGCCCCCTGGCAATGTTGGAGGTTTCAAAGATAATTCTATGGGCAGAGGTTCACTCTGGCCATCTCTCAGCTATCCATATCCCAGGAGTAGAGAACTGGGAGGCGGATTTTCTAAGTCGGCAGACTTTTCATCCGGGGGAGTGGGAGATCCATCCGGAGGTATTTGCCCAGTTGATCCAACTTTGGGGCAAACCAGAACTGGATCTCATGGCGTCTCGTCAGAACGCCAAGCTTCCTTGTTACGGGTCCAGGTCCAGGGATCCCAAGGCAGCACTGATGGATGCTCTAGCAGCGCCCTGGTCCTTCAGCCTGGCTTATGTGTTTCCACTGTTTCCTCTGCTCCCTCGTCTGATTGCCAAGATCAAGCAGGAGAGAGCTTCGGTGATCTTGATAGCCCCAGGACTTTGTATGCAGATCTGGTGGACATGTCATCCTTTCCACCATGGACTCTGCCGCTAAGGCAGGACCTTCTACTTCAAGGTTCCTTCAAACATCCAAATCTAATTTCTCTACGTCTGACTGCTTGGAGATTGAACACTTGATTCTATCAAAGCGTGGTTTTTCCAAATCAGTCATTGATACCTTAATTCAGGCTCGAAAGCCTGTCACCAGGAAAATCTATCATAAGATATGGTGTAAATATCTTCATTGGTGTGAGGTCAGGATTCCTAGGATATTATCTTTTCTCCAAGAAGGATTGGAGAAGGGATTGTCAGCTAGTTCCTTAAAGGGACAGATTTCTGCTCTGTCTATTCTTTTGCACAAATGTCTGGCTGAGGTTCCAGACGTTCAGGCGTTTTGTCAGGCTTTAGTTAGAATCAAGCCTGTGTTTAAACCTGTTGCTCCGCCAAGGAGTTTAAATTTAGTTCTTAAAGTTCTTCAAGGGGTTCCGTTTGAACCTTTGCATTCCATAGATATTAAGCGTTTATCTTGGAAAGTTCTATTTTTAGTAGCTATCTCCTCGGCTCGAAGAGTTTCGGAGTTATCTGCTTTACAGTGTGATTCCCCTTATCTGATTTTCCATGCAGATAAGGTAGTGTTACGTACCAAACCTGGGTTTCTGCCTAAGGTGGTATCTAATAAGAATTTCAATCAGGAGATTGTTGTTCCTTCCCTATGTCTTAATCCTTTTTCAAAGAAGGAACGTCTATTACACAATCTTGATGTGGTTCGTGCTTTAAAGTTTTATTTGCAAGCTACGAAAGATTTTCGTCAAACATCTGCTTTGTTTGTTGTCTACTCTGGACAGAGGAGAGGCCAAAAGGCTTCAGCAACTTCTCTTTCCTTTTGGCTAAGAAGCATAATTCGCATAGCTTATGAGACTGCTGGCCAGCAGCCTCCTGAAAGAATTACAGCTCATTCTACTAGAGCAGTAGCTTCCACATGGGCTTTTAAACATGAGGCCTCTGTTGAACAGATTTGTAAGGCGGCGACTTGGTCTTCGCTTCATACCTTTTCTAAATTCTATAAATTTGATACTTTTGCTTCCTCGGAGGCTATTTTTGGGAGAAAGGTCTTACAGGCAGTGGTGCCTTCTGTTTAAGTTTCCTGCCTTGTCCCTCCCTTCATCCGTGTCCTAAAGCTTTGGTATTGGTATCCCACAAGTAATGGATGAACCCGTGGACTGGATACACCTTTACAAGAGAAAACAAAATTTATGCTTACCTGATAAATTTCTTTCTCTTGTGGTGTATCCAGTCCACGGCCCGCCCTGTCATTTTAAGGCAGGTGTTTTTTATTTTTAAACTACAGTCACCACTGCACCCTATAGTTTCTCCTTTTTTTCTTGCTTGTCTTCGGTCGAATGACTGGAGGTGGCAGTTAGGGGAGGAGCTATATAGACAGCTGTGCTGTGGGTGTCGTCTTGCAGCTTCCTGTTGGGAAGGAGAATATCCCACAAGTAATGGATGAACCTGTGGACTGGATACACCACAAGAGAAATAAATTTATCAGGTAAGCATACATTTTGTTTTTTCTTCCTAATGGGAAAGAGTCCACAGCCGCATTCATTACTTATGGGAAATAAGAACCTGGCCACCAGGAGGAGGCAAAGACCCACCAGCCAAAGGCTTAAATACTCCTCCCACTTCCCCTATCCCCCAGTCATTCTTTGCCTTTCGTAAGAAGTTTTTTGTTATACTTTAATTTATTTTTTATTTTGTCTCTTATGGAGGGTGCTACCCTTCGACATGAGACAGGAGTTTTAAGTAGTCCTGTCAGCCACTCATGGAGGGTCTTGGCGAAAGTGAGAGTCCGGAGATGCAGTGGGAGCTTCCTCTGCGACACCATCCCAACTCATATTCACAGCTCCTTTTCCGCACTTGGCGTTGCCGAACTTCGTTTCGCTACCTGTTGTCCTCTCTCAAGTCCATGGTGGAAGCGATGCTACTATTCGTCACACTTGAAGGGCCGTGTTCCTGTTCCACCGTGGATTCCGGTAAGATTGTTTAATTTATTGCCGTAATGGGATTTATGACAGTTCAGTATGGACCTCATTGAGGCACCTTCTGCTTCGATCTAGGAATCAAGGGATTATCTCCCTTTTCAGGGCTATTAGTGAACGGGATGGGGTTTGTTTATCATGTTTCTTATGTGATCATCCTGCTTGTGTACAGGAATTTGGGCTTTGAGGCTGAGACAGGTATCGTTTTACTAGGCTTGACCTTGGGCTAAGTTTTTTTCCAGAGTTGCTAGCTTGCTATGGGGCCTAGTTTTGGTGGCGCCCTTTTTGGATTTCGCGGGGCATCTGGTAACCGTTTGTGTTATGCTTGGGTGGGTCTTCTTCCCCTTCTGCATTCCTGACCGAGTGGTGACAGAGGAAAGAGTCTGCTCCGCTGAGGCCTGGTCATAGGAGGTGGTGAGTGCCCCAGCCTTTGTAGGTGTCAGGTGCCAGTTTTTTTCCAAATTGCGTTCTTATTTTATGTCTTAGCCATGGAGGATTCTAATGCCGAGACTGTTTTAATATCTGATTCTGAATCGTCCTCAGACGAGGACTGTAATTTGGTCCTGTTATTGCAAGTCTGCCAATCTTGTCTCTCGTGCCCGCATGGTTTGCCGTGTCGCTCGGGGTACCCTGGACCTTTTGAGCCACCGGCTCCTGGGGGCTGTGTTCCTCAGGAGTTGCCTTCCCAATCGCACACTCCCTTTACCTTTGCGGGTGACCCCGATGTTAATGTCTCCTCCGCACAGGGTGGATTTTTTACCCCGGAGATGACATTTTCGTTTTAATATTTTATTGGTGCTGATTCACCTACAGGACCCTGAGATTTCCTTGCAGTTATGTGCCTGCCGGCCTATCCCCAGGTGTTCAGACAGTGAATGGCGTCATTGTTTTTCCCCCGGGGTTGATTGTGCCCCCATGTTCTTTTTGCTACAGGATTGTGCAGCTGCGCGTCCTGCTACGTCTGTTTGATTTATTGGGGGTTCCTTTACTGTATCATCAGGGATCTTCTCAGGGTTCTGTGAGAGACTAATGGGGTGTGTTTTTCCCCGGTCCCATAAAAAACAAAGGAAAAAAAAAACTACACTAATACTTCATTTAGACCTGAGGGTCTGGATGTCGGAAGCGCTTGGGCTGGCCTGTGGCAGTTCTGCTTCACCATAGGGCCGGTGGTGTCTCACTGTGTTCCTTGCAGCCCTGGTTGAGGGATGTGGTCCTTCATACTTAGTGCGGTTATGGCATTTCGAGATGCGTTTTGACTTGTGGTCATTGTCTAGCTGAACGATCCGTGGACACTTTAGGAGTCTGGTACATTTTTGAGGGGATATGTGGCGTAGTGGTTAGCTCTATCACTCCTGCAGTAGAAGGCTGTGGGTTTGAACCCAGGTGTAAAGATCCTGCCTTTTGATCTGATGTATCCTGGTGTCTGCTATCCTTCCACAGCGGTTTAGAGGTTTTCACTATCTTCGTCTCTGGGAGCTTTTATACTCGGTTTGTGGGGTTCACATTTTTCAGGAGCTGTCACTAGGATTCATAGGTCATTATGTCGCCCCTTTTAGGGTTTAGGACCAGGTTTACCTAGGATCTAGTGTCCGTTGGATCAGCGTTGCGGTTTTTGTCACAGTGTCCCCTCTGCGGAGATAGTCAGATCAGACTGGGAGTTTATTTTGTGTCCTCTCTATTAGATCCAGTGGGAATCTGGAATGGGATCTAGGGCTCTAGCGGTCTGGTTCCTCCTATCTTTTTTGTCCCTGTGTTTCCTTGAAATTTAGGGTTGGGATTAGGATGCGCTCCTTTGTCTCTCATTTATGGGGAGTTTGGAAATTTCCTGTTACATTCCTGGTTGGGAAGCTGGGCTTGGGATTTTGTCTCTTTGAGACCACCCTGCTATTCGCCTTATGTCCTGATCTCGTTCTCGACCTGTAAGGTCAATGATTGGCGTGCTGGTTTTTTTCCCCGCTCTGTATTTTAGTCGCCTGTCTGACTGGCTTAGGGGGCTTGAGAGTGTCTCTCAGAGGTTGGGATTCTTGTCACCCATTTCTAGGTGGATTATCTCAGGGTTCTAGTCGTCCTTTTTCTTAAGTGACTGATTTGTTCCCCCCCCCCCCCTTTTTTTTCTCCTTGAGTGGAGATCTGTGCCGGTTGCTGGCCGTTGAGGCCTGTTGGCTTGTCTGGCTACTGGTCAAATGGATGTTTTTGAATCACAGCACTAACCCTAGCTAGGTTTATAGGCTGTGTGGACAGCGATGCTTTGGCGTACAGGGAGTCTGCTGAGGAGCAGACTTGAAGGGTTTTGTAGTTTAATCTGCTCCTCGGCTGCTAGTTCACTTGGCTGCTTGTTAGCTGTTTTTGGTACTAGTTGGGAATCCTCTGGGGGAGTTGGATCCTTGGGTTCCTTCTGCCACCGGGGATTTGATTGGAGATGAGGTTCTGCTGCTTTGTGGCCTGTATGGGGCTGTGCTGTCTTGGTTGTACAGGAGCAAGGTGTGGTATTCTTTTTATAAGAAGGGCTACACTTCTTGATCGCACTTCTAGCTTCTCCTTTATGTCTGGCATCTTTTTCATTGATTTTTTTTCCATCTCTGGAGTTGGTCCTTGCTAGTATGGCACCCTCAGTCTCCTGTGGTCTGGGGTGCAGGTTCTCCTGTTAATTGGTAAGGGTTTTTTCCCTTGGTGACCGGTTTTTCATAGGAAGTGCCATTGGTCCCTGCTGTTTAGCTGTTTGGGCGCTTTCCAGTCCTTGAGATCTGTTTGTTCTCTTCGGGTTTTTTCTCTTGTATTCTGCTGCGGTTTCTGTCATTGGCACATGGGTTAGAGTACGTCTGTCAAACGGAGTTGGGTTGTCTTCTTGATGACCTGGGGTTCCCTCCTTCTGTTAGGTTTGTGTTCCCTTCAGGAATGGTTCGTCGGGTCCCCTAGTTGGTTGAGGGGCTGCGGCTGGGTGGTTGCCTTGAGAAATAGGGTCCGTGATCTCGGTTTCGCCTATTCGTGGTGACCATTCAGGTTCTATGACCTGTTGGTAGATTTGTGTTTTTGGAGCTGCCTCTTTTTCAAGGGGTTCTTATTCCCTGTTTTCAAATGAAACTGGGTTTTTTGTTTTGGGAATGTGTCTTTTGGGTGGTGCCTTCATGTGGTCCGCCTCTTACCCTCCTGTTTTGGCATTCTGTGTCATCTTGGCTTGGGTATAAATTTCCCATAAGTAATGAATGCTGCTGTGGACTCTTTCCCATTAGGAAGAAAAACATAAATTATGCTTACCTGATAATTTCCTTTTCATCCGGGGGAAAGAGTCCACAGCCCCCCGCCCGTTTTGATGCGTTGTTTTCATATTCTTGCACTCTTTCACCTTGATGCTTCTTCCACTGTTCCTTGTTCCTCAGCTGAATGACTGGGGGATAGGGGAAGTTGGAGGAGTATTTAAGCCTTTGGCTGGTAGGTCTTTGCCTCCTCCTGGTGACCAGGTTCTTATTTCCCATAAGTAATGAATGCGGCAGTAGACTCTTTCCCACGGAAGAAAAGGAAATTATCAGGTAAGCATAATTTGTTATCCTACTCCAACAGAACCCTTTGAATCACACCAATAAAGGCATTTACGCCATACGTTATGGTAAATTTTACAGGAAAATGGATTACATGCCTCAAGCAAAGAATCTAGTCAAAAATAAGCATTAAATCTCCAAGCAGTCAGCTTCAGAGATTCTAGGCTTGGATGGAGGAAGGAACCTTGAAGTAGAAGGTCCTTCCTCAGAGGCAAATTCCAAGGGGAAGAGATGACATCCTCACCAGATCCTGCAAGGCCAGGCAGGAGCTATGAGAATCACTGTCACTCTCTCCTGATTGATATGAGCAATGACTCGTGGAAGGAGAGCTAACGGAGGAAAACAGGAATGCCAGACCGAAGTTCCAAGAAAGTACTGGAATGACAATCGGAGAGGCTTGAGGATCTCTTGATTTTGAACCGTACTTTGGAAGCTTGGCGTTTTCTGCGTGATGCCATCAGACCCAATTTTGGAACCCCCCACCTGAGGGTTATCATAGAGAATACCTCCAGAAGAGAGGCCACTCCACGGATGAAAGGTCTGTCTGCTCAGAAAATCCACTTCCTAGTTGTCCATCTCTGGAATGTGGATGGCAGACAGACAATCATGAGACTCTGCCCACTGGAGAATGTGGGACACCTCCTTCATTGCCAACAAACTCCGCGTTCCTCCCTGATGTTTGATGTATGCCACCAAGGAGATGTCTGATTGAATCTGATAAACCGGACTAAAGCTAGTTGAAGGCCAAGCCATCAATGCAATGAGATCACTCTCAACTCTAGAATGTCTATGGAAGAGAAGACCCCTCTCGAGTCCAAAGACCTCTTAAAGAGCTCCAAACAGCTCCCCAGACGGTCAGACTGGCGTCTGTGGACACACCCGGGAAAATTTTAGATAGCATGTACCCTGAGACAGATGGTCCTGCTAAATCCACCCCAAAAGGGATTCTCTCGATAGGGGATCCAGAGCTATTTTCTGCGAGAGATCCGAGTGGTCCCTGTACATTGATTGAGCATTCATATTGAAAGGTTCTCAGATGGAACCAAGCAAAGGAAATATGATATCCATGGAAGCAACCTTGAAAACCAAAGGAATTGGTAATGTTCCCTGTGAAAGGGGACATGGAAATACTCGTCCTTTAGGCTATGTTTGTCATGAACTGACTCTCCTGTACCAAGGGGAGAATGGAACAAATAGTTTCCATTTTGAAGGACCAAACTCTGAGAAACTTGTTGAGACTATTTAGGTCTAAAATGGGACAGAAAAATCCCCCCTCTTTGGAAACTACAAAAAGAATTGAGAAAAATTCCCGACCCTGTTCCTCTAATGGAACTGGAACAATCACCCCCAGGGAAGAGAGAACCTTTAAGAAGACTTATCTCTTTACCAAGATATTTGACAATCTGGATAGAAATAATCTGCCCCTGGTAAGGCAAGACTTGAAGCCTATTTTGTAACCCTGGGCTACTATTTCCACGGCCCAAGGATCTCTGGGACATCGTGGATCCAAATCTCGCAAAAAAGAAACAGTCTGCTCCCCACCTAATCCACGCCTGGATCGGGGGCGACCCCTTCATGCTGATTTAGATTCAGATGAAGGATTTCTAGATTGTTCGGGCTTGGTAACGGAAGAAGACTTTTTGTCTCTTGAAATTACAACAGGAACAACAATTAGAATTCTGTTGGCTCTTAGGTCAACTCTACTTGTCCTGAGATAGGAAAGAACCCTTTCCACCAGAAATTCGGAAAAATAGCCACCAGACCACGACCAAATAAAGTCTTACCCTTAAAAGGTAAAGACAGAAACTTGGAATTGGAAGGTACTTCTCAGACCAAGACTTTAACCAGAGAGCTCTGCAAGCTAGAACTGCAAGGCTGGAGAACTTGGCCCCCAGTCTAACCACCTGCATACTGGCATCACAGATAAAGGTCTTAGCCAGCTTTAGCGCCTTTATCCTATCCTGGATTTCTTATATAGTAGTTTCTTCAGAAATCAAGTTGGACAAGGCATCAGATGTTGCACCCGCAATCGTAGTAATACTGGCCATAGGTTGCCATTGCAGTCCCTGATGAATGTACTTTTTTTTTTTTTTTTAAGTAAGCCTCTAGCTACTTATCCATGGTATCCTTAAACAAAGCACTATCCTCAATAGGTATAGTGGTTCTCTTGGCAAGAGTAGAGATGGTTCCCTCTACCTTAGGGATGGAAATCCATAGGTCAAGCACAGTTTCCGCCAAGGGAAACATTTTCTTAAAAACAGGGGATGGGGAAAAAGGAATTCCTGATTTTTCCCTAACATCAAACACGCTGTTAAATTTATTAGACCTCTTTCAAAGACCGAGTTCAATTATAAGTTAATAAAAATATATACTACTTGATAGCAATATATTTTGAATAAGAAACTTGCACCTTTTATACCTTCGATACTGTGGTAACTTACCCTCCGAAACCCGGAGACTATTCCACTGGATAGCTCAAAAAATCCCCACCAGAACAAACACCTGCAGTCACTAAGCGGATCTCACTGATGATCGTGATCATCAAAGAAGAATGAGAATCAGATCCCAACAGCCTATTATTAGTCTCTGGCTGATATAAGGACCACTACACTCCGCTCTCAGCCAGAGACTAATAATAAGCATTTTCAGAGAACGGAGTGTAGCGGTCCTTATATCAGCCAGAGACGATCGTCAGTGAGATCCGCTTAGTGACTGCAGGTGTTTGTTCCGCTGGGGATTTTTTGAGCTATCCAGTGGAATAGTCTCCGGGTTTCGGAGGGTAAGTTACCTCAGTATCGAAGGTATAGAGGTGCAAGTTTCTTATTCAAAATATATTTAACAGAAAACGGCGTGAAAATGCGCAACTTCTCCATGACTCCTAAAGTGTTAAAGTATGACCGATCAGTCCAGTCTTAGTTTAAACAGACAAAAACGTATTAGTCCTTGGCTGTTTGAAACACCCACTGATACACTGACCCCACTCAAGAGATAGGAGACTGTTACTCCTATAATAAAAAGGGAACCGTTATTCCCTATGCCAGTGCAGCCTTATCCTTTATATAAGGAATTAACTCCTTATGTCCCTGAATGCTTTTTTAAATGCCCTTCTCCATTAAAGTTAGTCTCCACTGCCCATAATATCCTTGACATGTGCCTTTTGAAAGGGATAGGCACTAATCTCCACCAGGGATCTTTGACCTTAATTTGCTGTCCTCCCATCTGGAAGGTAAAAAGGCACTTACCTATTCTGTTGTGGGACAGGAGCACTTCTAGGTGTGACAGATTACCATATCTATTAGGAACCTGTAGAGACATAAAATACAGTATAACCAACCCCTTTTCTATAACGGTGTAGCATTAATGTTAGAAGGTAAGCAAAGACCACCTTGCCGTCTTCTAACTGCCAAAAGCCACCATTACTCTTACTAAAGAGATTGACATGGACACAGCATAGCCCCAATCCTTGCGTACAGGGAAAAGTACCCATAAAAAGGATTAAATATCTTCAGACACCATCTTCGCACGTCCTCCATTGAGAGAGGCAAAGAGAATGACTGGGGATTATGGGTAAGGGAAGTGACACTTAACAGCTCTGCTGGGGTGCTCTTTGCCTTCTGCTACTGCTGGCCAGGAGTTTATTATCCCACTAGTAAAAGAAATCGCTTACATTATAGACTTCTATGGGGGATAGTCTAGAGCTCGCTAACATCTGCATGTTGGATACGCAGGTGCGCTAAATATTATAGACTTCTATGGGGGATCGGCTAGAGCTTGCTAACACCTGCATGTTGGGTACACAGGTGTGATAAAATCCCTCACATTAGTCCTCTGTGGGGGATAGGCTAGAGCTAGATAGATAATCCCTTTTTCTTTTCTTTTTTTTTACCCATTCCCAGTTTTGCATATCCAACACTTTTATATTAATATACTTTTTAACCTCTGTGATTACCTTGTTTCTAAGCCTCAGCAGACTGAACCCTTATCTCAGTGTTATTTACAGACTTGCATTTTAGCCAGTTAGTGCTGGTTCCTACATAACTTCAAGAAAGGAAGCACAATGTTATCTTTATGGCACAGTGCACACATAAACTTGCAGTGTTTAACTGTGAAAACTGTAAAGTGCACTGAGGAGTATAGTACATCTGATATTTCGGCGCTTGGTTAGGAGTTTGAAAATCAGCACAGTTATTTAGAAAAAGAACAAAAAAAAATATGCAAAACTATACATTGTTACAAAAACCCAGCTCCCAGATAGGCTATATAAATGGATCATCTACAAAACATTTATGCAAAAAAAATCTATTGTTCAATGTCCCTTGAAGGGACAGTGTCATTAAAAGAATACCTGTATTATAAAAAGCACCTGTGATTACAATCTACATAAGGATCGTCTGATAAAAGGTTGTTAAACCTATAATACCTGTACCACTGTACAGAGTTTTTCAAGACTTGCTCTATTTGCAGGATAGCTTAATTTCATACTATATAAGACTCTTTATGCTTACAAAGTTTTTGTCCTATTATGTTGAGTAAAATTAAGATATAAGGAACTTTAATCCTGTAAATGGTATTTTTCGGATATTAAAATTGAAATGACTTTTAGACATAGGGGCGAATAATCAAAGCATCGATTTTGTTGCATTCGCTGGTGTCAATACGTTTGCCAGACATCGATGCCGCAAGTCTACTTTCGATTAACTTATTTATCAAAACGTCTGTCAAAAATACGCATGTCAAGTTCGACGCAATGAGCACCGGACTGTTGATAAATAAGAGTCATCGATGTTGCGGATATTCTTTTTTTTCAAACTTTATTTTTACCTCAATGTCCATGAACAAGCACATTTCTCTAAAGCTAATCTTTTATTTTTCATCTGTTAATGTCCAAGAAATAGCTACCTGAACAATTATCCCTGAGCAAACAATATTTCTTAGAAAGCATTTTTCTATGTATTTGTTATACAAAAAACTGATATATGATATTTCCACATAAATTAATGTGTATTTGTATTTCTAGAAATCATGATATACCTATCTCATGTTTTTTTGTTTTTTAAAATGATTATTAATGCTAGAATTTGTACATATATATATTTGCACATACTTGTGTATATATACAGTATATATGTGTTATGTCATAAATCTTTTGCAAACATATTTACATGTCCCTAAATTCCCTTTTTTTGTTCTTTCATATCTATGTGTTTATTTATAGCACTATATGTATATAGTGTAAATGTATTATTATTCGGAGCAGGAATAATTGCGAATATAACATGTAATCAGGGTATCATATGTATTTATTTGCAATCAATGGATATTTTAAGAGCTGGGCTAGTTTTCTCTCTGCACCTGTGTAACCCTTCCTGATTGCAGTGTAGTTTTAAACACCACCCCTACACAGGTGTTATAAAATGGGCTGGCATATAAGATGACATTTCTTCATGAAAATTAAATTCAAGAGAAGGAAGAAAAACACTGAAAATTGTATGATAGTAAAGAGGTGATTTTAATTTTTGCTGTATCTGAATCATGACAGTTTAATGTTAGGTAAACTATCTCTTTGAGCTATCAGCTTAAGATTATATTGAATCAAACATCATTCAAATTTTAAAATCATTGTATAAAATATTACACTGTGTCCTAATGTCATCATCAATGTTTAACCTTAATACTAATTTCACATATAGATACTTTCAAAGTATAATACACAATGTAACAAATGGCACTTACAAGTTCTGATGAGTGATCAATGACACAAGTATCGAGCAATTTGATATGTTAGTGATGGTAGAAAATGTATATTTAAATAAGATTGGTTTAAATCATGTGATTATGCATTTCCCAATCAAAAGTGGTGGACAATTTCACTAGTTTGTGGGTTGTTTAGGAGTATTGCGTCAAATTTGGTGCGAAGTGGAGAGTGGGACTTGTATTACATGCCTTAAACATGGTGCAAATACATTTATCAAAAAAAAAAGGAAGATAGCTATATTATGTTTGAATAAATTTGGATAAGTTTCTCATTTACTTTTATTATCCAATATGCTTTATTGTCTTGCAGCATCAAACATAACCTTTCTGTGTTTTCAGACTCCCATTGATTTCTATGGCATTCGGGCCTAAAGGGTGGCGGTTTAACGATAGGTACGCTGAGTCGGAATTGATGCAAGCGTACCTGTTGAATGATTGATAAATTGGGAAGAGGGTCAAATAGCATTGAATGTAAATTTAAAACATCTGGAATGATGCAACCATTGATCTTCGTCGGATTGATATCGCGTGAGCGTATATTACATCACACATTTTAACATTTGAGGATCTTGATGCTTTAACTACGGCGTATCAATCTCGTGACAAATTTGATGCGGGATTCCAGCATATTATCAGATGAAGCTTTAATAAATCTACCCCATATTCTTAACTAGGAGACATGACTTTCCGGAACAGTTTTCTATCAAAGAATTTCAAATAAATGCAAAACAAGTAACTTGTATGCACTCCCACCATCAAGCAATATCCATCAGGGTGCTATAATGTTAAAATGTAGATTCGTAGAAATAAGCACTCGCTGGTCTTCAGGAATCGGTGACAAAAAGGCTTTATTTAGTGTGACGTTTCGGGACTAGATGCTGTCCCTTCCTCAGAGGAAGGGACAGCATCTAGTCGTGAAACGTCACACTAAATAAAGCCTTTTTGTCACTGATGCCTGAAGACCAGTGAGTGCTTATTTCTATGAATATATATATATATATATATATATATATATAATATATATATATATATATATATAATATATATATTATAATTGTGTAGACCCGGGCCATTTGTATGCATATTAATTGTGGACTGGATGTTTTTTAAGTTTTAAGAATTTTCATGCGTTTCATTAAATAAATGTTCATATATTTATAATTCAAACATCAGTATAAAACTACTACTTTATTTGCCAATACCATTCTATGGGGCCGATTTATCATCGGTCTGTCCGACATGAACCGCTCAGTGCATCATGTTCAACACACATCGATGAATGTCGACAGCATACGCATTCATAGTTCTTGGGAACTGCTTGTGCAATGCCACCTCCTGCAGATTTGCTTCCAATCTAGCAGGGGGTGTCAATCAACCCGATCTTATTTGATCGGGTTGATTGCTGTCCGCTGCTTCTTAACTCCTGTTTCTGGCGAGCCAGAAGGCTTGTGCAGAAACAGGGTGAGTTGGCCCCATTCGGGGCATAGTAAATCGGCCCCTATGAGACATAGGTGTTAAATACGTCTATTACTCTTTACTAATAGTAATTGTGCACACACATTTCGTTCACTCTTTTAGCATTTTTTTTTGTACAGTTGTTAAACTCTACCCAATTTTAAAAGGGTTTTTAAGGGCCTAACTAAAAGAGTGCAATAGAAAGGGACTACAAAATCTTTTTTGCGCTTTATTTGAACTAAAACTTCCATTTGTATGGACAGCAAAAGGAACATGCATTTTGTAATTATGCTGCATACGCTTTGTTTTAGCACTGTGTAAATATAGAGGTAGCTGAACTTGGTATTTATTTTGGAAATAATGAGGATACAATGTGTAATTATGCCTTGTCTTTAGTGATATTTATTGATGTCATCATGAACATAACCCGGTGATGCACACAATCTTTGAGATGAAAGAAATTTAACCACTTGCATTTTCCAGTTCAATGCCTTAAGCATTATTAAGTAATTTGTTAGAGAATTGCAATTTTAACCCTAGCGACCCTGTGTTTAACACATAGTTAAAATACCATTCAGGATACGCAAATAACTGCTGACCTCAAGTGGAAACTGCTGCTGACCCAATCCAGACCCTAGCAGAGTGACCCACTTATACAAATACCGCTACTAATTGTGTGACCAGGAATTTCCTCTAGGGCCCTGCAATTCTCTGTGTTTAACTCTCCACAAAGGATTAAACACATATAGCATATCATTTTATTACTATAATAGCACACTGGATACTAACTGTTTAGAATATTCTTTATATAGCTAATATATAAATTGATTAGTATGTCAGAATGCAACAGCTTTATCTCATTGCCGACATGTAAAACATTGCACCCATTATTTAAGTTAATGTTTTTAATGCGCGTTAATATAATTTCTGCTAAAGATCTCATGTAGAAACTTGCTTTTATACTCTTAAGCCTTGTACCCCTGAGGGCAAGGAGTTCTCCAGCACTTGCTTGTTTACTTACCTTTATACAGCTTAGGTAAACAGTCAATGTACTACAGAAATCAGTGTTTGTCAGTTCTACCCTCAAGCAGCCCTAACAGGCCGGACTCTAATTCCCTGCCTGGCTGGTCAGCTGCTTATTCCCTGTGACTGCCTCACCTGTACTCTAGTAGTTATATTTTAGTGTTGCCACCACAACCATGTTTTCCTGGATACTTATGAGTTATACATGCTGCAGGGTGGACAGGTAGGAACATGAATTTCAGCCCTGGACAGCACACAAATTGTGACACTGAACAGCACTATTCATGTTCCTCTCTGCACACCCTGCAGCATGTATATCTCATAAGCTTTGAGGAAAAAATGGCTGAGGTGGCAACCCTATCTTCAGAATATGGCTGATGGTTAGTGACAATTGAGAAATGCAGTCGAGACGTTGTCACAGGGAAAGTACCTGTTAATGTGTATGCATGAATGTATGAATTAGTGTTATCTGTTCACATTCACTAGTGAAAGTGTACTCCTGCTGCTTGTAGTTAGAGAACGTTCTAGAATGCAGCAGGTTATGTTTTTCAATTCACTGTACGTGTGATTGCAAGGACCATTAAACTTATTTCAAATGTAAACTTGTAAAAAAAAAAACATTTCAACAGGTTGAGTTGAACAAATCAAGTGTATTACAGTCTAAATTTGATCCAAACTTCCTTTATGTTCCATTTCAATCCCTGCAGCCCAACCACCCATTTCTAGAGGGGTATTTCCCACATTATGATAGACATTAAGCGCTCAAGTTAGACTTCATTTCCTTGCAGCTTTCATGTTCCAATATAAAAGGGAAACCACTCAGCTTTGTCGGCAGTAAAAATTAGAGCTGTTACCTCTCTAGTAATGTGTGCCGGCAAAGTTGTTTTTCCCCCATGTACCAGCATAAACATTCAATGTCAGTTATGCTCTCACTAAAATGTTACTGTTTTTCAACAACTTGTCACAAGTTTTTTGAGTTGCTGCAAGAAATCAAAACGTCAATGAAAACTGAAATTCTACTTCCCTCAACCCCAGTTATTAAAGCTTAACAAACAGTAGAGAACTACACTGCATTTGTATTTAGTAAAACTGGATTTAAAAAAAATAAATAAAATGCTATTTTATTGTGTTACATTAAAACTTGATTTTAAAAAAGAAATTCTTGAAAACAGAGAAAAATATTTGTAACCAATTTGTCACATTTATTTAAACTAATAATATTTACATGTAAATGTATACCTGTAGGGGTATCTGCTACAATAGTGTTGAGAGAGACAGCTCTGAAAATGCAGCAGTGGAAAAGTTTAAAATAGATTTCTTATGATGCCAAAAATAGACGGCAACACTGAAAGCTTTATACCCCGAGTGTTTAGTACAATGGAGGCCAGTACAATCCTCCTAGCTTTCAATAACATTTATATCACCATATTCGCATTGTTTTTCTTTAAACTGTTGATCAAGATCTCATTGGCTTTGCTTACTCATTTTTACATTGTTAGGGGCAACAGGAAAGAAGCTGCCAGAATAGCAGAGGAGATCTACGGCATTGCTCAAGGTAAAATAGTTTACAAGGTTTAATGCTAGGTACTTTAACTAATAATATTACTTCAAAATGAAGCAGATATTGTGTTGCCTGTACACATTTAATTAGATGACCTTAGATTTGTTTTTCCCCCACTTATATAGCTTTTTTTTTCTACTCCAATGTTTTGTTTCCTAATTATAAGATAGCCAGTGGTCTGTTTACAGCTATGTCAGAAGCTGTTTTCTTTTAATGTGTGGTGGCACATTTGGATTATAAGTACAACATGTATATGTCACCAAGCTGTCTTGTGGAATTTCCCCATGAGATAAAAAATAAATTGGTGACCATCTTTTTAATGTATTTTACTTGTTTATTACATTCGTTTGTATATCCTCTCATGGGTCATTGTTGGAGCTTTGCAACTAAAGGTAGTGCAGTGACAAAACTTTATTTTCCTATTGTGAAAGTGACAACCACTGTCCTGCATAGCACAAACTTTTAAGCTATCCTGAATGAGGCAAAGACAGATGCAATGTAACAAAGCTGCTTCAGGCTACTATAGCTTCTAATTCTTGAATGAATTTTCACTGCAGCATACTACTGGCAACCTCTCTGGTAAATGCTTATTGGTGCTGCTATGTTTAACAAGGGCTGAACTACTATTGGTGCAGCAGGTATGCTGCTTTTTCATATGCCCGATGGGTTTGTCTAATGTTATATAAATTGGTATATATGGTATAAAACTGATTAATGTCTAGGGCAGTGATAGCTGACTTCGGCACCAAAAATAGGCCTGGGCATTTTAAGGCAAAGCAGCCCCCCCCCCCCCCCCCATTTCTTATTTAACTGTATACTAACTATGACAGGTATAATGTATATGTTGTGAATTGGTTGGTACAAAGAAGAAAAAAGTAAAATATAAAAAAAAAACTTTAAAAATGCTTATACAAAAGATTTTCTAAAGCAGACATATGCACATACACGCACATATACACAGCCACTCAACACACAACAGACACACACATATATGTAAAGACAGACTACCACATATATGCATAGACTTATACTAGAAGAAGACATTTTTATTGTTGGAATTAAACACGCATTGCTTAATATAAAGGACAATATATATATATATATATACACACACATAAAATACCCATACTTCCAGGTTTATAAAGTTATTCTTTTTTTTTTTACTTTAAGAAAGAAAAGTAAGCAAAAGAAAAGCAGACATCTAATAAAGCTTTCTTGCCTTGACCAAAGTACATTTAGTATGGGCTCTCATTTGCAGAAATGCATAGAAAACACAGAGCACAGAGACACACTTCATTAAATGCCAATTTGGGTCTAATTTTGCAGAGATATCTCTTCTGTCTATGCAAAGGAAGCAGAGCACCAGATGCTCTGTGTGCGTCTGCCCCCTCCCTAGCATTTCATTCACCATTCTAAAAAAGCTTCAAACTTCCATTCAAAAATAAGTACCCCAAGCCTGCTAAATCATTTAAATGTACTTATGAAGAGATCTTGTTAGTCACTGTATTAGATACTTGAAAGTTGAACAAATCATCACTATATAAATAATTGTAGTTTTTCAATTTACTGGACATTAGTCTTTAAAAAGTTTCTCCCAGGAGTAGTTGCGATCCACTTCTATTTAGTCTCTGCCACCCTCCCTGCTAGCTTATATACGAATCACTCACTCACTGCACAAGTAAAAGTAAGCTATCCAGCCAGGAGTTTATCAAGTTGAGGCTCTCTTCCGGTGTTATTACGGTCCGTAATTGTATAGAGTATGTGACTTGGTCCCTGCTAGCTTATATACAAATGTGAATCACTCACTGTACTGCACAAGTAAAAGTAGGCTCTCCAGGAGCTTGTCAGGTTGAGGCTCTCTTCCGATGTTATTGCGGTCCATAATCGTATAGCGTCTAGACTATGTGACTTGCCAGTGCACCATAAACGTACCCACAGTATCAGTATGTGTATTCAAGGCTTAAACTGAAAAATTGCGGCTTGACCTTTTTCACAGGCAGCAAGATAAAAAGATAAAAAGTATTTTCTTAAAGTTTAACGTTAAAGCAATGTATTAAACAAATAGGATGTATTCCACTCAGAATATCTTCACTATTGGTGCTTTAAGGTTGAACTTTAATAAAATATGATTTATCTTTTAATAAAGTGCAAGCTTCAAGTCTTACGTTTAAACCAAAAAGTTTGGGGTAACTAAGAGACACAGTGAAAGCACTTGGTGTGCGGTAATGGAGGTCTCCCCCCCCCCGTAACTCTGCCACTCATCCTCTATGAAGAGCCTACCGTGCTACTGCTTGCCTGAGCTGCTTCTTCCCTCTCTCATATTCTTCCCGCGCACGGCTGTGTGCATAGGATGCTGGGACTGGGAGGAACTCACTGTGGGAGGAACGGAAGTGATGAGTTAGTGTCAGCCGTCGGCCCATCAGGGGGAGAGCTCGCACGCAGTCTCACATGAGGCCCCTGTTCCTCCCACCCCCAGCCGGATCTATCAGAAACATAGTTCATAGCTCAGCTGTGTGTTGCATCTGTTGGTCGGCGGGCCCCCCAGTGTCAAAGCAACATTGGAATTTCCAAATAGGCACAGAGCTCAGCTATTGGCCTTGCGGTAATGGTGGAAGGGGCCAAGGGAAACGGTGGCCCACCGGGCAAATGCCCGGTATGCCCTATGGTCAGTCTGGGCCTGTCGGCACCCCAGATGTTTTGAAATTACATTTCTCAGGAAATCTGCAATCTAGTTGAGCATCATGGGAAATGTAGTTTTGAAACATCAGGGGGCCAATGGTAGCCATCACTGGTCTAGTGTGTTTATTTAAAGGGACTTGAAACCCAAATTATTTATTTCATGATTTAGAAAGAGCATGTAATTTTCAATAACTTTCAGCTAGATTACGAATTTTGCATTATGAGTGAAAAAACATTGTTATGGCCCATAACGATGCTTTTTCCCTAATGCCGCTATTACAAGTCTTGTCAGAATAGCTGTACCGCACACTTTTTTGGCCGTCACGCAATGTCAGTACCGCACTTTAAGAAAAGTTCTTTTTTCAATGGGACTTCCATAGCGCCGGTATTACAAGTTTTGCTGTGAGGCCAAAAAGTGAGCGGTACAGCCTAAAATGACAAGATCCGTACCTTCATCTAAAGTCAGTAGTTCTGAGTTTTATGCTACAAAGCTGTAACATAAAACTCATAACTAAACTGTCACAAAGTACATTAACACCCTTAAACTACCTATTAACCCCTAAACCGAGGCCCTCACGCATCGCAAACACTATAATAAAATTATTAACCCCTAATCTGCCACTCCGGACATCGCAGCCACTTAAAATATGTATTAACCCCTATTCCACCGCTTCCCGACATCGTCACCACTATAATAAACCTATTAACCCCTAAACCGCCCTCCAGCATTGCAAACACTATTTAAATATTAACCCCTAATCTGCCGTCCGCCCACACCGCCGCTATACTAAACCTATTAACCCCTAAACCTAACCCTAACGTAAGCCTAACCCTAGCACCCCCTAACTTAATTATAGCTTAGGGTTTGGGCAATGTAAAAGAGCTAAATGCCCTTTTAAGGGCAATGCCCATCCAAATGCCTTTTCAGGGCAATGGTTAGCTTAGGTTTATTTAGATAGGTTTTTATTCGGGGGGGTTGGTTGTGTGGGTGGTGGATTTTACTGTTGGGGGGTTGTTTTGTATTTTTTTTTTTTACAGGTAAAAGAGCTGATTTCTTTGAGGCAATGCCCCGCAAAAGGCCCTTTTAAGGGCCATTGGCAGTTTAGTGTAGGCTAGGGTTTTTTATTTTTATTTTGATAGAGCTATTAGATTAGGAGTAATTCATTTTTATTTTTGATAATTTCGTTTTTTGTTTTGTGTAATTTAGTGTTTCATTTTTTTGTAATTTAGATAAATGTATTGTATTAATTTAAAAAATTTTTTTTATTGTAATGTTAGGTTTTAGTGTAAGGCAGGTTAGGTTTTATTTCACAGGTAAGTTTGTATTTATTTTAACTAGGTAGCTAGTAAATGGTTAATAACTATTTACTAACTAGTCTACCTAGTAAAAATAAATACAAACTTACCTGTGAAATAAAAATAAAACCTAAGATAGCTACAATATAACTATTAGTTATATTGTAGCTAGCTTAGGTTTTATTTTATAGGTAAGTATTTAGTTTTAAATAGGAATCATTTACGTAATAATTGTAAGTTTTATTTAGATTTATTCTAATTATATTTAAGTTAGGGGGTGTTAGGGTTACGTTAGGGTTAGGTTTAGGGGTTAATAGGTTTATTATAGCGGCGGTGTGGGCGGACGGCAGATTAGGGGGTTAATAATCTTCAAATAGTGTTTGCGATGCGGGAGGGTGGCGGTTTAGGGGTCAATAACTGTAATGTAAGTGGCGGTGATGTTAAGGGCAGCAGATTAGTGGTTAATAGTTTTATTTATGTGGCGGCGATGTTAAGGGTGGCAGATTAGTGGTTGATAGTTTTATGTAGGTGGCGGCGATGTTGGGGGCGGCAGATTAGAGGTTAATAACATTATGTAGGTGACGGCGATGTCGGGGTGGCAGATTAGGGGTGTTTAGACGTGGGTTTATGTTAGGGTGTTTAAAGGTAACTTTTTCTTTCCCCATAGACATCAATGGGGCTGCGTTACAGAGCTTTTGTTTCCGTGATCGCAGGTGTTAGGCTTTTTTTTTTTGCCGGCTCTCCTCATTGATGTCTATGGGGAAATCGTGCACGAGCACGTCAAAGCAGCGCTTGTATTTGGGTGAGGTATGAAGCTCAACGCAACCATATCGCCTGCACAAGCCTGCTTTTTGCAAACCTGTAATAGCAGCACTATGAAAGGTGAGCGGTGAAAATAATGTACAAGTAATTAGCCAACAGCCATAAAAACAAAACTCGTAGTCTGGCTGTTTCTAATTTACGTTTATTATCTAATTTGCTTCTCTTGATATCCTTTGCTGAAAAGCATATCTAGATAGGCTCAGTAGCTTTTGTTTGGTGGCCGCACATAGATGCCTTGTGATTGGCTCACCCATGTGCATTGCTATTTCCTCAACAAAGAATATCTAAAGAATGAAGCAAACTAGGTAATAGAAGTAAATTGGGATGTTGTTTGAAATTGTATTCTCTACTTGAATCATGAAAAAAACATTTTGGGTTTAGTGTCCCTTTAAGTTATGGACCAGTTTTTGTTGAAATACTTTAGAAAGTAATGATGGGTGGTAGTGGAATTAGGCATGCCTTCAAGTAGTTTCATCTATAACAACATACTGTCCTATGTACCATAACTATCAGATTTTTTTTATTTTAAATCATATTTATTTTAAATAAATCAGATTTTCTTTCATGTAAGTGGCAAGAGTCCATGAGCTAGTGAAGTATGGGATATACATTCCTACCAGGAGGGGGCAAAGTTTCCCAAACCTCAAAATGCCTATAAATACACCTCCCACCACACACATACTATAGTTTTACAAACTTTGCCTCCTATGGAGGTGGTGAAGTAGGTTTGTGCTTGATTTTTATTATTTTTCTTCTATGGTTAGCGCTTCTAAGCATTCTGAAGCCCAATTCCTCTGAGTACAGTGTTTGTCAGAGGAATGTGAAGAGAGTATTGCCTATCGATTTTATGGTTTCACTCATGGGAAATCTTTTCAAGGGCTCTCTGTTATCGGTCGTAGGGATTCATCTCCTACCTCCCTTTTCAGATCAACGATATACTCTTATACCATTACCTCTGCTGATAGTTTTCAGTACTGGTTTGGCTATCTGCTATATGTGGATGGGTGTCTTTCGGTAAGTATGTATCATTATTTAAGACACTCAGCTATGTTTGGAGCTTTATGTATTAATATAGAGTTTTAAATATATGTATTTACTTATATTTGCTATGAGTCAGGTCTATGTGTATTTGCCTTTGCAGTCTAACAGTTTAAGTATGAGAATCATGTTTAAGGAAGTTATTTTTAGAAAAAAAACAAAAAAACAATTCTTACCTGGGGTTTAGTCTTTTTTTCCAATTTGACTTGTTTTTTACTTTAATTTGCAGGCAAATCTAGGTTCACAAGGGTGCAAAATGCTGTTATTTATTACGCTAAAAAATTTTGCCGCAAATTTGCATCTATAGTGTCACAAGTTTCGTAATTTCCTGCGTCTTTATTGACGTTAGTTTGGCACAAAGTTGTGCTTGTTATGATGCGAGTTGCGTCATTTCCGGATGTTGTTTGGCGGCAAAAATATTTTCACTTTGCATTGCACGTCATGCATGCCACCCAAATATATTTTTAGTTATATTACCCCCACTTCCTTTATGCTCCCTGCTTTCTTTTTATTCTAGAGGGCTATGCTGCTTGCTTTTCTGCTTATTTAGCATATGCCTTTTTTCTCATTCCTGAAACTGCTATATGAGAAAATTGGATATTTTCTTTAAATGTTATTTTTTCTTTTACATTTTGCAAGATGTCTCAGCCTGATCCTGTATCAGAAGCTACTATAGGAATCATGCTGCCAGAACACAGTTCTACCAAAGCTAAGTGTATCTGTTGTAAGCAAGCTGAGATTATATCTCCGGCTATATTATTTAACAGTTGTGATTATAAGCTTTTGCATGCCGATAATGTTTCTATTAGTACTAGTACAGCACCTGTTGTTCCCTCAACATCTAATGTACATGATATCCCTGTTGATATTAAAAACTATATTGCTGATGCAATACAGAAGGCTATGTCTGCTATTCCACCTTCTAATAAACGTAAAAGGTCTTTTAAAACTTCTCATAAAACTGATGAAATTTGTGATGACCAACATCATACTGAAATATCCTCCTCTGAAGAGGACCTCTCTGCTTCAGATGATTCTACTTCAGACATTGAAATTGATAAATCATCTTATCTTTTTAAGATTGAATATATTCGGCCTTTGTTGAAAGATGTATTGGTTACTTTGGGTATTGAGGAGTCTGATCCTCTTGATAACAAAACCAGTAAACATTAAAATTCTGTTTTTAAACCTTCTGTGATTACTCCTGAGGTTTTTCCTGTTCCAGATGCGGTTTCTGATGTGATTGCTAAAGAATGGTCTAAGCTTGGTGCTTCTTTTAATCCTTCTTCTAGGTTTAAGAAATGATATCCTTTACCAGTGGCTAATTTGGAGTTTTTGGGAAAAAGTCCCTAAGGTTGATGGGGCTATTTCTACTCTTGCCAAACGTACTACTATTCCTATGAAAGATAGTACTTCTTTTAAGGATCCTTTAGATAGGAAGATTGAATCTTATCTAAGGAAAGCTTATTTACATTCTGACTGTATTCTCATGCCTGCCATTTCTATGGCCGATGTTGCGGCTGCATCAACTTTCTGGTTGGATAGCTTAGCAAGCTTAGCACACCAGGAAACAGATCCTGATTTGTCTAGCAATGTTTGTTTGCTTAAACATGCTAATCATTTTATCTGTGATGGTATTTTTTATATCATCAAGATTAATGTTAAATCTATGTCTTTAGCTATTCTGTCTAGAATAGCTTTATGGCTTAAATCATGGAATGCTGACATGGTATCTAAATCTAGAATACTATCTCTATCTTTCCAGGGTAATAATTTATTTGGTTCTCAGTTGGACTCTATTATTTCCACTATCACTGGGGGGGAGGGAGATTTTTTGCCCCAAGATAAAAAATCTAAGGGTAAATCTAAAGCTTCTAATAGGTTAAGTCCCTTTCGTCAGATTAGAGAACAGAAAACCACTCCTTCCCCTCTGGCTCCAATTGGAAGCCATCTTCAAGTTGGAATAAATCCAAGCCTTATAAGAAACCAAAGCCAGCCCCCAAGACTGCATGAAGGTGCAGCCCTCAATCAAGTTCAACTGGTGGGGGCAGATTGAAATTATTTCAAAATATTTGGGCAGATTCTGTTCAGAATCAGTGGATTCAGAGAATTGTTTCTCAAATGTATCGAATAGGTTTCAGAGTAAGACTTACTGTGAGAAGATTCTTTCTCTTTCACATTCCAGCAAATCCTGTGAAAGTTCAGGCTTTTCTGAAATGTGTTTCAGATCTGGAGCTTTCAGGGGTGATTATACCAGTTCCACTTCAGGAACAGGGTCTGGGTTTTTATTCATATCTATTTATTGGCCCAAAGAAAGAAAATTCATTCAGACCAGTTCTTGATCTGAAGTTTTTGAATCATTTTGTAAGGGTCCCAACTTTCAAGATGGTTACTATATAAGGACTATTCTGCCTTTTGTTCAGCAAGGTCATTACATGTCCACAATAGACCTACAGGACGCTTATCTTCATATTCCGATTCATCCAGATCACTGTCGGTTTCTGAGATTCTATTTTGTAGACAAGCATTACCAATTTGTTTCTCTTCCATTTGGCCTAGCGACCGCTCCAAGAATCTTTTTGAAGGTTCTCGGTGCCTTTCTATCTGTAATCAGAGAGCAGGGTATTGCGGTGTTTGCTTATTTGGACGATATCTTGGTACTGGCTCAATCTTTTCATTTAGCAAAATCTCACATGAATCAACTAGTGTTGTTTCTTCAAAGACATGGTTGGAGATCAATTTTCCAAAGAGTTTCGTGATTCCTCAGACAAGGGTCACCTTTTTAGGTTTCCAGATAGATTCAGTGTCCATGACTCTGTCTTTAACAGACAAGAGATGAATAAAATTGGTTTCTGCCTGTCCAAACCTTCAGTCTCGATCATTCCCTTAAGTGGCTATGTGCATGGAAGTTTTAGGTCTCATGACTGCAGCATTGGACGCAATCCCCTTTGCTCGTTTTCATATTAGACCTCTGCAGCTTTGCATGCTGAATCAATGGTGCAGGGATTATACTCGGATATCAAAATTGATATACTTAAATCCCAACATTCAACTCTCTCTGTCCTGGTGGTTGGACGATCATCGTATTATTCAAGGGGCCTCTTTTGTTCAACCTTCCTGGACTGTGATCTCAACAGATGCAAGTCTCACAGGTTGGGGAGTTGTCTGGTGGTCTCTGACAGCACAAGGGGTTTGGAAACCTGAAGAGGCGAGGTTACCAATCAATATTTTAGAACTCCATGCTATCTTCAAAGCTCTTCAGGCTTGGCCTCTATTAAAGAGATAACTTTTCATTTGCTTTCAGACAGACAATATCACAACTGTGGCATATGTCAATCATCAGGGAGGGACTCGCAGTCCTTTAGCAATGAAAGAAGTATCACGGATACTTTCTTGGGCGTAATCCAACTCTTAGCTAATTTCTGCAATTCATATCCCAGGTGCAGACAATTGGGAAGCGGATTATCTCAGCCCTCAGACTTTGCATCCGGGGGAGTGATTGTACAGATGTGGGGTCTGCCAGAAATAGATCTGATGGCTTCCCATCTAAACAGGAAACTTCCCAGATACCTTTTCAGGTCCAGGGATCCTCAGGCGGAGATGGTGGATGTGTTAGCAGTTCCTTGGTCTTACCAACTTGCTTATATTTTTCTTTTTTATAGTTCTTTTTTTATAGTTCTTCCAAGGGTGAACTCCAAGATCATAATGGAACAATTGCATGTGTTTCTGATAGCACCAGCATGGCCTCACAGGTTTTGGTATGCAGATCTTGTCCAGTTGCCAACCTTGGTCACTTCCTTTATGTCCAGACCTTCTCTCTCAAGGGACATTTTTCCATCAGGATCTCAAATCGCTAGATTTGAAGGTATGGAAATTGAACGTTTAGTGCTTAGTCATAGAGGTTTCTCTGACTCAGTGATTAATACTATGTTGCAGGCTCATAAGTCTGTTTCTAGGAAGATTTATTATCGGGTTTGGAAAACCTATATTTCATGTTGTTCTGCTCATAAATTCTCTTGGCATTCTTTTAGAATTCCTAGAATTTTACAATTTCTTCAAGATCGTTTGGATAAAGGTTTGTCTGCAAGTACTTTGAAGGGACAAATCTCTGCTCTTTCTGTTTTATTTCATAGAAAGATTGCTAAACTTCCTGATATTCACTGTTTTGTTCAGGCTTTGGTCCATATCAAGCCTGTTATTAAGTCTATTTCTCCTTCATGGAGTCTTAATTTGGTTTTGAAGGTTTTGCAGGCTCCTCCTTTTGAGCCTATGCATTCTTTGGATATTGAATTACTTTCTTGGAAAGTATTGTTCCTTTTGGCTATCTCTTCTGCTAGCAGAGTTTCTGAATTATCTGCTCTCTCTTGTGAGTCTCCTTTTCTGATTTTCCTTAAGGATAAAGCTGTTTTGCGGACTTCGTTTAAATTTCTTTCTAAGGTTGTGAATTCTAACAACATTAGTAGGGAAATTGTTGTTCCTTCCTTGTGTCCGAATCCTAAGAATTTGCTTGAAAAATCATTACACTCTTTGGATGTGGTAAGGGCTTTGAAATACTATGTTGAGGCTACTAAGGATTTCAGGAAGACTTTTAGTCTACTTGTCTTTTCTGGTTCTAGGAAAGGTCAGAAAGCCTCTGCCATTTCGTTGGCATCTTGTTTAAAGCTTTTGATTCACAAGGCTTATTTGGAGGCGGGACAGTCTCCGCCTCAGAGAATTTCAGCTCATTCTACTAGATAAGTCTCCACTTCGTGGGCTTTTAAGAATGAAGTTTCAGTTGATCAGATTTGCAAAGCAGCAACTTGGTCTTCTTTGCATACATTTACTAAATTTTACCATTTTGATGTATTTGCTTCTTCTAAAGCAGTCTTTGGTAGAATAGTTCTTTAGGCAGCTGTCTCAGTTTGATTCTTCTGTTTATAAAAACTTATTTGGTGGATTTAATTTCTCAGCGGAAATAGCTGTTTTTATTTTATCCCTCCCTCTCTAGTGACTCTTCTGTGGACTTCCACATCTTGGGTATTTTATCCCATACGTCACTAGCTCATGGACTCTTTCCATTTACATGAAAGAAAACATAATATATGTAAGTGAACTTACTTGATAAATTAATTTCTTTCATAATGGCAAGAGTCCATGAGGCCTGCCCTGTTTTTGGTGGTTATATTTTTTAGTATAAAAGCACAATTTTATTTTTCAGTTCCTCTTTTTTGTATGCTTTTTTTACTGCTTTTTTACTCCTTTTTACACCTCACTACTTGGCTATACGTTAAACTAAAGTATGTGTGTGGTGGGAGGTGTATTTATAGGCATTTTGAGGTTTGGGAAACTTTGCCCCCTTCCGGTAGGAATGTATATCCCATACGTCACTAGCTCATGGACTCTTGCCATTATGAAAGAAATTAATTTACCAGGTAAGTTCTTACATAAATTATGTTGTTTTTTTTTAAATAGTATTTTTTTTTTAATAAAACGGTTATTGAAGAAAAATGTAAAGATTTAAAACAAATTCACACTGATTTCAGCACTATACCATAAATACATGTGGATAATGCATATATGACTGTTATCAGTTTATATTCATCTACAGCACTGGTTTTCAAACCTTTCCTCTGGCCACATTTTAACGATATCTGAACTGGAGCACAGGTGAAGTCAGCTGATTAGTAAACCTAAGGTAATCCTAAAAATCTGGCCTGTTGGGGAGGCCTGAGGACAGGTTTGAAAACGAGTTTTCTTTAGGAATCTGAGTTTAATTCTGTGTCTGCTCCTTTTCATGAGAGGTAGACTCAATAGTATAAATATATCTTTAAAACTATATGGCAGCAGCATTTGCTGCAATGTTTGTAACAATCACCTAGATTACGAGTTTTAATGCTGAAAAAATTGTAATTTCAGAGTTAAAACTGCACCGCAGCCATTACAAGTCTCGTCGGTATAGCTGTACCGCAAGCCTTTTAGCCTGTAACGCAACGTCAGTCCCGCACACATAAAAATGACTTTTTTTCATGGGACTTCCATAGCGCAGCCATTACGAGTTTTGCAGTGAGTTCTAAAAAGCTTGCGTTCCAGCCTATACCGACAAGATCCGTTTCGCAGTCTGAGAGCAGTAGTTATGAGTTTTACGCTACAAAACTGTTACATAGAACTCATAACTAAACTGCTACAAAGTACACTAAACACCCATAAACTATCTATAAACCCCTAAATCGAGGCCCTCCCGCATCGCAAACACTATATTAAAGTTATTAACCCCTATTTTGCCGCTCCCGACATCGCTGTCACTAAACAAAAATATTAACCCCTATTCCGCCGCTTCCCGACATCGTCACCACTATAATAAAATTATTAACCCCTAAACCGCCGCCCTCCCGCATCGCAAACACTATTTAAATACTATTAACCCCTTATCTGTTGTCTGCCCACATCGCCCCCACTATATTAAATTTAAAGTTACTAACCCCTATTCCGCCGCTCCCTGACTCCGCCGCCACTATAATAAACCTATTAACCCCTAAACCGCAATCCCCCACAACGAAATATACTAAATAAACCTATTAACCCCATAACTGAAAGCCCCCACATCGCAATAAACTAATTTAAACTAGTAACCCTTAAACCTAACACCCCCCTAGGTTTATATTAAAATTACAATTTCCCTATCTTAAATTAAATTAAAACTTACCTGTCAGATTAAAAAAAATAAGTTTAAACTAACAATTAAATTAATATAACTATTAAACTAAAATTAAACTAACTACCAATTAAATAAACTATATTACACATTAAAAAATCCATACACTACTCTAAAAATTATATCTAATTACAAAAAATAACAAACACTAAATTACGAAAAATAACAAACGAAATTATCAAAAATAAAAAAGAATTACACCTAATCTAATAGCCCTATAAAAATAAAAAGCCCACCCAAAATAAAAAAACAAAAAAACCCTAGCCTACAATAAACTGCCTTTTGTAGGGCATTGCCCTAAGTTAAACAGCTCTTTTACCTGTAAAAAAAAGACCCCTTAACAGTAAAGCCCACCACCTAACCAACCCCCCAAAATAAAACGACCTAACTCTAACAAAAAAACGAAGCTACCCATTGCCCTGAAAAGGATATTTGTATGGGCATTGCCCTTAAAAGGGCATTTAGCTCTTTTGCATTGCCCTGAAAAGGGCGTTTAGCTCTTTGAAGAATAGCCCAAACCCTAAACTAAAAAAAAAACCTAACACTAACCCCTCTTTAGGTACTCACAGTTGCTGAAGTCCCGCTTGAAGGATCTTCATCTGGCAGCTCCATCTTCATCCAGACGGCATCTTCTATCTTCATTCCGGCGGCGCGGAGCGGGTCAATCCTGAAGACATACGGCGCGGAGCATCCTCTTCATACGGTCGCCGCCATATGCTGAATCTTCAATGCAAGGTACGCGATTCAAAATGGCTTCCCTTGCATTCCTATTGGCTAATTTGATTTTGGAAATTCAAATCAGTCAATAGGATGAGAGCTACTGAAATCCTATTGGCTGTTCAAAACAGCCAATAGGATGAGAGCTTCTGAAATTCTATTGGCTGTTCAAATCACCCAATAGAATTTCAGTAGCTCTCATCCTATTGGTTGATTTGAACAGGCATTAGGATTTCAGTAGCTCTCATCCTATTGGCTGATTTGAATTTCCAAAATCAAATCAGCCAATAGGAATGCAAGGGACGCCATTTTGAATCGCGTACCTTGCATTGAAGATTTAGTATACGGCGGCGATGCTCTACGCCGGATGTCTTCAGGATGGACCCGCTCTGCGCTGCCGGGATGAAGATGGTGCCGCCTGGATGAAGATGGAGCCGCCGGGATGAAGATCCTTCAAGTGGGACTTCAGCAACTGTGAGTACCTAAAGAGGGGTTAGGGTTTTCTTTCATGTAATTGGCAAGAGTCCATGAGCTAGTGACGTATGGGATATACAATCCTACCAGGAGGTGAAAAGTTTCCCAAACCTCAAAATGCCTATAAATATACCCCTCACCACACCCACAATTCAGTTTTACAAACTTTGCCTCCTATGGAGGTGGTGAAGTAAGTTTGTGCTAAGATTTCTACGTTGACATGCACTTCTCAGCATTTTGAAGCCTGATTCCTCTCAGAGTACAGCGAATGTCAGAGGGACATAGAGAGTATTACCTATTGAATGCAATGATTTTCCTAACGGGGGTCTTTTTCATGGGTTCTCTGTTATCGGTCGTAGAGATTCATCTCATACCTCCCTTTTCAGATCGACAATATACTCTCATATACCATTACCTCTACTGATAACTGTTTCAGTACTGGTTTGGCTATCTGCTATATGTGGATGGGTGTCTTTGGGTAAGTATGTTTTTATTTCTTAAGACACCTCAGCTATGGTTTGGCACTTTATGCATTTATATTAAGTTCTAAATATATGTATTGTACTTATATTTGCCATGAGTCAGGTTCATGTATTTCCTTTTGCAGATTGTCAGTTTCATATTTGGGAAAGTTAATATTGAGAAATATTTTTCTTACCTGGGGTTTAGTCTTTTTTTCAATTGACTACTTGTTCAAATTGCGGGCTGTCTTAGGCTCGCGGGTGCACTTAATGCTACACTTTATTGCGTCATACTTGGTGCTAAAAAAATGTGGGCGTGAAAAGCACATCCGTTGACGCAAGTTCGTCATTTCCGGCGTCATACTTGACGCAGGGGTTCACACAGGGTTGCGTCGCTAGTGATGCGAGTGTGTCATTTCCGGACATAGTTGGCGCCAAAAAAAATTTCCGTTATGTTGTGTCATTCTTGGCGCCCAATTTTTTTTCATTATTTATTACCCCATTGCTTTTGCCTTTTGCTATGTCAGAGGGCTATGCTATTTGCTTTTTTTCCCATTCCTGAAACTGTCATATAAGGAAATTTGATAATTTTGCTTTATATGTTGTTTTTTCTTTTACATTTTGCAAGATGTCTCAATCTGATCCTGCCTCAGAAGTATCTGCTGGAACTTTGCTGCCTGACATCGGTTCTACCAAAGCTAAGTGAATTTGTTGTAAAATTGTGGAGATTATATCTCCAAATGTCATTTGTAATAGTTGTCATGATAAACTATTACATGCAGATAGAGTTTCCATCTGTAATAGTACATTGCTGGTTGCAGTTCCCTCAACTTCTAATGTACAGGATATACCTATGAATTTTAAAGAATTTGTTACTGATTCTATTCAGAAGACTTTGTCTGCATTTCCACCTTCTAATAAGCGTAAGAGGTCTTTTAAAACTGATAAAGTTGATGAAATTTCAAATGACCGACAGCATAATTAATTATCCACCTCTGATGAGGATCTATCTGATTCAGAAGATCCTTCCTCAGACATTGACACTGACAAATCTACTTATTTATTTAAAATAGAGTATATGCGTTCTTTGTTAAAAGAAGTGTTAATTACTTTGGATATTGAGGGAGCTAGTCCTCTTGATATTAAAACCAGTAAACATTTAAATGCTGTTTTTAAACATACTGTGGTTACTCAAGAGGTTTTTCCTATTCCTGATGCTATTTCTGACATGATTTCTAAGGAATGGAATAAGCCAGGTAGTCCTTTTAATCCTTCTGCAAGGTTTAAATTTTTTTATCCTTTACCAGCAATTGCAATAGAGTTTTGGGAAGAGATCCCCAAAGTTGATGGGGCTATTTCTACTCTTGCTAAACGAACCACTATTCCTATGGAAGATAGTACTTCCTTTAAAGATCCTTTAGATAGGAAGATTGAATCTTATCTAAGGAAAGTCTATTTATATTCAGGTCATCTTCTTAGGCCTGCAATTACTTTGGCTGATGTTGCAGCTGCTTCAACTTTTTGGTTGGAGAATTTAGCGCAACAAGAATTGGATTCTGACATATCTAGCATTGTTCGCTTACTGTAACATGCTAATCATTTTATTTGTGATGCCATTTTTGATATTATCAAAATTGATGTTAGACCCATGTCTTTAGCTATTTTAGCTAGAAGAGCCTTGTGGCTTAAATCTTGGAATGCTGATATGACATCTAAGTCTAGATTGCTATCTCTTTCTTTCCAAGGTAATAATTTATTTGGTTCTCAGTTGGATTCTATTATTTCAACTGTTACTGGGGGGAAAGGAGTTTTTTTGCCTCAGGATAAAAAACCTAAGGGTAAATCTAAGGCTTCTAATCGTTTTCGTTCCTTTCGTCAAAATAAGGAACAAAAACCTAATCCTTCCCCCAAGGAATCTGTTTCCAATTGGAAGCCTTCCTCAAGTTGGAATAAATGCAAGCCTTTTAAGAAACCAAAGTCAGGCCCTAAGTCCACATAAAGGTGCGGCCCTCATTCCAGCTCAGCTGGTAGGGGGCAGATTAAGGTTTTTCAAGGATGTTTGGATAAATTCTTTCCAAAATCAATGGATTCAGAGCATTGTCTCTCAGGGGTACCGAATTGGATTCAGAGTAAGACCTCCTGTGAGGAGATTTTTTTCTCTCACGCATCCCAGTAAATCCAGTAAAAGCTCAGACTTTCCTGAAGTGTGTTTCAGATCTGGAGGTTTCAGGGGTAATCATGCCAGTTCCTTTTCAGGAACAAGGCATGGGGTTTTATTCAAATCTATTCATTGTCCGAAGAAAATTCATTCAGACCAGTTCTGGATCTGAAAATTTTGAATCGTTATGTACCAACTTTCAAGATGGTGACTATAAGGACTATTCTGCCTTTTGTTCAGCAAGGACATTATATGTCTACAATAGACTTGCAGGATGCTTACCTTCATATTTTGATTCATCCAGAACATTATCAGTTCCTGAGATTCTCTTTTCTAGACAAGCATTAGCAATTTATTGCTCTTCCATTTGGCCTAGCAACAGCTCCAAGAATCTTTTCAAAGGTTCTGGGTGCCCTACTCTCTGTAATCAGAGAACAGGGTATTGTGGTGTTTCCTTATTTGGACGATATCTTGGTACTAGCTCAGTCTTTACGTTCTGCAGAATCTCACACGAATCAACTTGTGTTGTTTCTTCGAAAACATGGTTGGAGGATCAATTTACCAAAATGTTTTTTGATTCCTCAGACAAGGGTCACCTTTTTAGGTTTCCAGATAGATTCAGTGTCCATGACTATGTCTCTAACAGACAAGAGACATTTGAAATTGGTTGCAGCATGTCATTCCCTTTCAGTGGCTATGTGCATGGAAGTTTTAGGCCTCATGACTGCAGCATCGGACGCTATTCCTTTTGCTTGTTTTCACATGAGACCTCTCCAGCTTTGCATGCTGAATCAATGGTGCCAGGATTATACAAAGATATCACAATTAATATCCTTAAATCCCAATATTCGACACTCTCTGACGTGGTTAAATCACCAGCGTTTAGTTCAAGGGGCCTCTTTTTTTCGGCCAACCTGGACTGTGATCACAACAGATGCGAGTCTTTCAGGTTGGGGAGCTGTCTGGGGATCTCTGACAGCACAAGGAGTTTGGAAATCTCAAGAGGCGAGATTACCAATCAATATTTTAAAACTCCGTGCAATTCTCAGAGCTCTTCAGCTTTGGCCTCTGTTGAAGAGAGAACCGTTCATTTGTTTTCAGACAGACAATATCACAATGGTGGCATAAGTCAATCATCAGGGTGGGACTCACAGTCCCCTAGCTATGAAAGAAGTATCTTGGATACTTGTTTGGGCGAAATCCAGCTCTTGTCTAATTTCTGCGGTTCATATCCCAGGTGTAGACAATTGGGAGGCGGATTATCTCAGCCGTCAGACTTTACATCCAGGGGAGTGGTCTCTCCATCCGGATGTGTTTTCTCAGATTGTTCAGATGTGGGGTCTTCCAGAAATAGATCTGATTGCCTCTCATCTAAACAAGAAACTTTCCAGATACCTGTCCAGGTCCAGGGATTCTCGGGCGGAAGCAGTGGATGCGCTGACACTTCCTTGGTGTTATCAACCTGCTTATATCTTCCCGCCTCTAGTTCTTCTTCCGAGAGTGATCTCCAAGATCATCATGGAACAATCGTTTGTGTTGCTGGTGGCTCCAGCATGGCCCCACAGGTTTTGGTATATGAATCTTGTTCGGATGTCAAGTTGCCAACCTTGGCCACTTCCGTTAAGGCCGGACCTACTGTCTCAAGGTCCGTTTTTCCATCAGGATCTCAAATCATTAAATTTGAAGGTATGGAAATTGAACGCTTAGTATTAAGTCATAGAGGTTTCTCTGACTCAGTAATTAATACTATGTTACAAGCTCGTAAATCTGTCTCTAGGAAGATTTATTATCGAGTTTGGAAGATTTACATTTCATGGTGTTCTTCTCATAAATTCTCTTGGCATTCTTTTAGAATTCCTAGAATTTTACAGTTTCTCCAGGATGGTTTGGATAGGGGTTTGTCTGCAAGTTCCTTGAAGGGACAAATCTCTGCTCTTTCAGTTTTATTTCACAGAAAGATTGCTAAACTTCCTGATATTCACTGTTTTGTACAGGCTTTAGTTCGTATTAAGCCCGTCATTAACCCCTTAACGACCGACGACGTATGCCATACGTCCTAAAAAAAAAAGCACTTAACGACCGAGGACGTATGGCATACGTCGTCGGTTTAACAGAGCACTGGAAGCGATCGAAATCGCTTCCAGCTGCTCTAACAGTATTGCAGGCTTGCCTTGAGGTCTAGGCATCCTGCAATACTGTTCCCGAGTGCCGGGACCGGATTGATCACTCCCCCACGAGTGATCACTTCCGGTTTCGCTCCACGTGGAGCCCGGCAGTGTTTCAGAGCATCGGAAGCGATCGGACACGCTTCCGATGCTCTGCTTGTGTGCTAAGTGCCTCGGTGGGTCGAGGCACTTAGATATTTGTAAAATAAAAGTAAAAAAAAACAACAAAAAAAACGAATAAAATAAAAAAAAGCCCTAAATAGCCCCCCCCTCCCCCTTCACTAGGCATCCAAGATGGCGATGCCCAGTGCATCATGGGGCCTCTGGGGGTGTCCCTAGCCTGCATCATCATAGGGGCAAGCTAGGGTCACCCAATCTGAGCCTCCCACCCTAAAAAAATAATAATAATAAAATACCCCATTTGTCTGATCTTGTCAATATTTGTAAATATTGACTATGATCAGTGTGGATCTCCCTCCCTCTCCTCACTTGCCATTTTGTTGGAGAGAGAGAGAGACCTGTATTTAGCAGAGAGAGAGATTTATTTCTTTTATTTGTTAAAAAATATAGAACCAAAGGCTCTTTTCAGAGCCATTAACCCCTAGCTTGCCAGTGATCACTATATATCACTGGCAGTAACATAGGTGCACTTTTTTTTTGCTGCATTTTGCTGTCTGTGCATTTTTTTAGGGGTTAATTTTGTTGTTGTAATTTTTTAAAAACCCAAAGGCTCTTTTCAGAAACATTTAGTTAATTTAATTTAATTTTCAAAGCCATTAACCCCTAGCTTGCCAGTGATCACTATATATCACTGGCAGTAGCATAGGTGCACTTTTTTTTGCTGCATTTTGCTGTCTGCGCATTTTTTTAGGGGTTAATTTTGTTGTTGTAATTTTTTAAAAACCCAAAGGCTCTTTTCAGAAACATTTAGTTAATTTAATTTAATTTTCAGAGCCATTAACCCCTAGCTTGCCAGTGATCACTATAAATCACTGGCAGTTGCATAGCTGTACTTTTTTGCTGTCTGTGCATTTTTTTAGGGGTTAATTTTGTTGTTGTAATTTTTTAAAAACCCAAAGGCTCTTTTCAGAAACATTTAGTTAATTTAATTTAATTTTCAGAGCCATTAACCCCTAGCTTGCCAGTGATCGCTATAAATCACTGGCAGTAGCATAGCTGTACTTTTTTGCTAGTTAATTTAGTTAATTAATTTAGTTAATTTAATTTAATTTTCAGAGCCATTAACCCCTAGCTTGCCAGTGATCGCTATAAATCACTGGCAGTTGCATAGCTGTACTTTTTTGCTGTCTGTGCATTTTTTTTAGGGGTTAATTTTGTTGTTGTAATTTTTTAAAAACCCAAAAGCTCTTTTCAGAAACATTTAGTTAATTTAATTTAATTTTCAGAGCCATTAACCCCTAGCTTGCCAGTGATCGCTATAAATCACTGGTAGTAGCATAGCTGTACTTTTTTGCTAGTTAATTTAGTTAATTAATTTAGTTAATTTAATTTAATTTTCAGAGCCATTAACCCCTAGCTTGCCAGTGATCGCTATAAATCACTGGCAGTTACATAGCTGTACTTTTTTGCTGTCTGTGCATTTTTTTAGGGGTTAATTTTGTTGTTGTAATTTTTTAAAAACCCAAAGGCTCTTTTCAGAAACATTTAGTTAATTTAATTTAATTTTCAGAGCCATTAACCCCTAGCTTGCCAGTGATCGCTATAAATCACTGGCAGTAGCATAGCTGTACTTTTTTGCTAGTTAATTTAGTTAATTAATTTAGTTAATTTAATTTTTTTAGTAATTGTTTTCTGTGACAGATACAAAAATGTCACAGAAAAGATATAGTGCTGATTAGGCGTATGCCATCCTTGCGTCAGAGTCAGATGCCTCTATTTCTGACTCAGACCCCAATTTTGACCCTGCCATGTGCTCAGATACATCACTAGATGCAGTCTCAACTGATAGTGATGTATCTGTGGCTGCTAGCCCCCCTGCCAGCCCCCCTGCTACCCCCCCTGCCAGCCCCCCTGCTAGCCCCCCTGCCAGAAGGAGGCGTGTTGCTGCCATTGCTGCTGAAGAGTGGGTAACGCCTCATCTCCAGAGGCCAGATATCCCACCCTTCACAGCAAATGCTGGCATAAATATAGATGTGGCAGGTTTTAGCCCCCAGCAGTTTCTGGAAGTGTTTCTGGGCGATGATATATTGGGGAACATTGTCGCCCAAACTAATTTATATGCCCATCAGTTCCGTGCTGCAAAGCCTGGAACATATTTGGCAAAGCAGCAATGGGCCCCCATCAATGTGCCAGAATTCAAAAAATTCTGGGCATTGACTATGCTGATGGGCATCATAAAGAAACCCTCCATTCGCTCCTACTGGAGTACTAGCCCCATCTGCTCTACCCCCATTTTCTCCCAGACTATGTCGAGGAAGAGGTATGAAATGATTCTGCATTTCATGCACTTCAGCGACAACAGCCTGTGCCCCCCTAGGGAGCATCCCCAATTTGACAGGCTGTATAAAATCCGCCCCCTGATAACCCACTTTTCTGCCAGGTTTGCAGAGGCTTATACACCTGGAAGGAATATATGCGTTGATGAATCCCTAATGAAGTATAAGGGAAGGCTGGGATTCAAGCAGTATATTCCTTCCAAACGCTCCAGATATGGGGTAAAGGTGTATAAGCTCTGTGACAGCGAGACTGGGTATACTCAGGCCTTCCGGGTGTATGAGGGAAAGGATAGCCACCTTGACCCTCCAGGTTGCCCAGAACATATGGGAACCACTGGCAAGATTGTCTGGGACCTGATATTACCCCTAATGAACAAAGGGTATCACTTGTACTTAGACAATTTTTATACAAGTGTCCTTTTGTTCAAGCTACTGTATTGCTTTGATACAGTAGCTTGCGGTACAATTAAAAAGAACCGCGCAGGTTTCCCAGGACAGCTTGTACGCACCCGGCTACGAAGGGGGGAGACCTCAGCTCTGCGCCAAGAGGAGCTGTTGGCACTGAAGTACAGAGACAAGAAGGATGTATACCTTCTTACCACCATCCACACAGAGAGGACGGTGGCGGTTTCTGTACGTGGCAGAGCTGAGATCATAAGGAAGCCAGTGTGCATCAAGTCTTATAACCGGCATATGGGTGGGGTTGATCTGGCTGATCAGCTGCTGCAGCCCTACCTAATTATGCGGAAGACAAGGGCCTGGTACAAAAAGGTTGCAATTTACCTAATGCAGATTGCAACCCACAACGCTTTTTTGTTGTTCAAAAAAGCAAACCCCAGAGTTAAAAAGACTTTTTTACAGTTTCAGCTCCAAATTATTACGGGGATTTTGTACCATGATGCACCTGCTCCCCGGGCGGTGATGGGAGAGAGCAGAGTTGGGGCTACCCATTTTATTTTTAAAATCCCCCCTACTGCCACAAAGCAGAAACCACAAAAAAAATGCAGAGTCTGTACCAAGAGGGGGAAGAGAAGGGACACCATATATTACTGTCCTGATTGCCCTGGACAGCCTGCACTCTGCATTGGGGACTGCTTCAAGCGGTACCATACAATGGTCAATTTTTAAAAAAATAAATACATTTGCTGTTACATATATATATATATATTTTTTTTTTGGTTATGTTTACAGTTAGATGTTTTTTTGTTTTTTTTACTTTTACTGTGCCAGATTTTTACATTTCACTACTCTATTTTTTTCTAAAATTGGGCCTGTTTTTTTTTAACCAAAACCCCTGTCAAACCTATGCATGGGGGACATAGGTGTTCTCAGGGTGCCTTGCAGAAAACAACCTGAAGTATGTTTTTGTAATAACTTACAACAGTCTCTCCTAAATTATAGTCAAAAAGCAATGTGTCTGTAAAAATGAAAATTGAAAAATTACCACCATACACTTTCTCCAATTTTTTGGGCTAAAACGGTTGCTTCAAAGGCATCAAAGCACACCATATACAATACCTTGGGGTGTCAACATTTAAAAAATATACACTTTGAATGCAATAAATAAAAGTGGGGTATGCGATAGGCCCCAAACTAAAGATAGGCCTATCAGAAGAAATACTCTCATTTTTAATAACTAAAATCACAAGTCATAAAATTGTAACATAACCTTCCCAAAATCCTGGCAAACCTATGCATGGGGGGCATAGGTGTACTCAGGGTGCATTGCAGAAAACAACCTGAAGTATTCTTTTGCAATAACTTACAACAATCTCTCCTAAATCATAGTCAAAAAGCAATGTGTCTGTAAAAATGAAAATTGAAAAATTACCACCATATACTTTCTCCAATTTTTTGGGCTAAAACGGTTGCTTCAAAGGCATCAAAGCACACCATATACAATACCTTGGGGTGTCAACATTTAAAAAATATACACTTTGAATGCAATAAATAAAAGTGGGGTATGTGATAGGCCCCAAACTAAAGATAGGCCTATCAGAAGAAATACTCTCATTTTTAATAACTAAAATCATGTAACATAACCTTCCCAAAATCCTGGCAAACCTATGCATGGGGGGCATAGGTGTACTCAGGGTGCCTTGCAGAAAACAACCTGAAGTATTCTTTTGCAATAACTTACAACAATCTCTCCTAAATCATAGTAAAAAAGCAATGTGTCTGTAACAATGAAAATTGAAAAATTACCACCATATACTTTCTCCAATTTTTTGGGCTAAAACGGTTGCATCAAAGTCATCAAACCACTCCATGTATGTAATACCTTGGGGGGTCAACTTTTTAAATATAATCACATTTATGGAAAACAAATAAATTGGGGTATGTTAAAAGACCCCCAAAAAAGACGATAGGCAAAGAAAATATGTTAAATGTGAAAAAAAATCACAAACACATGTCAGACATTTGGCATTGCACCGCCCAAACAAGCCACCAAACCTATGCATAGGTGGTATCACTGAAATCAAGAGATGTTGGTGACCACATATTGGTGTCTTCTTTGGTCGTAACACATAACAGGAGCTGTGAATCCATGTCTAAAGTACAATGTATGTGAAAAATAACACAAAGAAATGAATGCCCAATAGTTTGACAAAGACTAGTGGTTGAATTAGTGTATGGAAAGTGTTAAAACACCTGCATTTGAAATACCCTAGGATGTCTACTTTTCAAAAATATATGGTTTTATGGGGGTAAATTACATTGGCCGGCTTCAGAAATGTCTTAAATAGAACATGGGTGCATGGGATGTGAAAATGGGAAGTGTAAAAAATGGAATGCGCTTCCTAAAAATAAGGCCTTCTAGCCCCCAGAGAACCCAACACACCTATACATGGGTGGTATCACTGTACTCAGGAGATGTTGTTGAACACATATTGAGGTGTTTTTTGGCAGTAACACATAACAGGAACTGAGAATCCATGCCTAAAGTACAATGTGTGTGAAAAATAACACAAAAAAATGACTACCCAAAAGTTTGACAAAGACTGGTGGTTAAATAAGTTCATGGAAAGTGTGAAAATACCAGCATTTCAAATACCCTAGGGGGTCTACTTCTCAAAAATATATGGTTTTATGGGGGTAAATTTCATTGACCGGCTTCAGAAATGTCCCAAATAGGACATGGGTGCATGATGACCGATGTGAAAATTCCAAGTTGAAAAACTGGAATGCGCTTCCTAAAAATAAGGCCTTCTAGCCCCCAGAGAACCCAACACACCTATACATGGGTGGTATCACTGTACTCAGGAGATGTTGTTGAACACATATTGAGGTGTTTTTTGGCAGTAACACATAACAGGAACTGAGAATCCATGCCTAAAGTACAATGTGTGTGAAAAATAACACAAAAAAATGACTACCCAAAAGTTTGACAAAGACTGGTGGTTAAATAAGTTCATGGAAAGTGTGAAAATACCAGCATTTCAAATACCCTAGGGGGTCTACTTCTCAAAAATATATGGTTTTATGGGGGTAAATTTCATTGACCGGCTTCAGAAATGTCCCAAATAGGACATGGGTGCATGATGACCGATGTGAAAATTCCAAGTTGAAAAACTGGAATGCGCTTCCTAAAAATAAGGCCTTCTAGCCCCCAGAGAACCCAACACACCTATACATGGGTGGTATCACTGTACTCAGGAGATGTTGTTGAACACATATTGAGGTGTTTTTTGGCAGTAACACATAACAGGAACTGAGAATCCATGCCTAAAGTACAATGTGTGTGAAAAATAACACAAAAAAATGACTACCCAAAAGTTTGACAAAGACTGGTGGTTAAATAAGTTCATGGAAAGTGTGAAAATACCAGCATTTCAAATACCCTAGGGGGTCTACTTCTCAAAAATATATGGTTTTATGGGGGTAAATTTCATTGACCGGCTTCAGAAATGTCCCAAATAGGACATGGGTGCATGATGACCGATGTGAAAATTCCAAGTTGAAAAACTGGAATGCGCTTCCTAAAAATAAGGCCTTCTAGCCCCCAGAGAACCCAACACACCTATACATGGGTGGTATCACTGTACTCAGGAGATGTTGTTGAACACATATTGAGGTGTTTTTTGGCAGTAACACATAACAGGAACTGAGAATCCATGCCTAAAGTACAATGTGTGTGAAAAATAACACAAAAAAATGACTACGCAAAAGTTTGACAAAGACTGGTGGTTAAATAAGTTCATGGAAAGTGTGAAAATACCAGCATTTCAAATACCCTAGGGGGTCTACTTCTCAAAAATATATGGTTTTATGGGGGTAAATTTCATTGACCGGCTTCAGAAATGTCCCAAATAGGACATGGGTGCATGATGACCGATGTGAAAATTCCAAGTTGAAAAACTGGAATGCGCTTCCTAAAATTAAGGCCTTCTAGCCCCCAGAGAACCCGACACACCTATACATGGGTGGTATCACTGTACTCAGGAGATGTTGTTGAACACATATTGAGGTGTTTTTTGGCAGTAACACATAACAGGAACTGAGAATCCATGCCTAAAGTACAATGTGTGTGAAAAATAACACAAAAAAATGACTACCCAAAAGTTTGACAAAGACTGGTGGTTGAATTAGTGCATGAAAATTGTTAAAATACCAGCATTTGAAATACCCTAGGGTGTCTACTTTTCAAAAATATATGGTTTGATGGGGGTAAATTCCATTGACCAGCTTCAGAAATGTCCCAAATAGGACATGGGTGCATGATGAAAAACTGGAATGCGCTCCCTAAAAATAAGAGCTTTTAGCCTCCCGAGAACCCGACACACCTATACATGGGTGGTATCACTGTACCCAGGAGATGCTGCTGAAGACATATGAGGGTGTTATTTGGCAGTAACCCTTAATATTATCAGTAAATGTATTCTTAAATTGCTATTTTGTAAAAAAATCAAATTTTTTTTTTTCCCCCCCAAACTTTGGCATAGATTGGTGGTAAAATGGTTGCATGAAAAAAGTCAAAATACCCCAAGTTTAATACCTTAGGTTGTCTTCTTTTAAAAAATATATACATTTGAAGGGTTATTCAGGGATTCATGACAGATATTGGTGTTACAATGTAACTATCGCCAATTTTGAAAAAACATGGTTTTGAAATAGCAAAGTGCTACTTGTACTTATTGCCCTATAACTTGCAAAAAAAGCAAAGAACATGTAAACATTGGGTATTTATAAACTCAGGACAAAATTTAAAAACTGTTTAGCATTGGTATTTTATGGTGGTTGTAGATGTGTAAGAGATTTTGGGGCTCAAAGTTAGAAAAAGTGCATTTTTTTTCATTTTTTCCTCATATTTTATATTTTTTTTTATAGTAAATTATAAGATATGATGAAAATAATCATATCTTTAGAAAGTCCATTTAATGGCGAGAAAAACAGTATATAATATGTGTGGGTACAGTAAATGAGTAAGAGGAAAATTACAGTTAAACACAAACATCGCAGAAATGCAAAAATAGCCTTGGTCCCAGATGGTCAACAAATTGAAAAGTGGTCTGGTCACTAAGGGGTTAAATCAATTTCTCCTCCTTGGAGTCTTAATTTGGTTTTGAAGGCGTTACAGGCTCCTCCGTTTGAGCCTATGCATTCTTTGGATATTAAACTACTTTCTTGGAAAGTATTGTTCCTTTTGGCCATCTCTTCTGCTAGAAGAGTGTCTGAGCTATCTGCTCTTTCTTGTGAATCTCCTTTTCTGATTTTTCATCAGGATAAGGCGGTTTTGCGGACTTCATTTGAATTTTTACCTAAGGTTGTTAATTCTAACAACATTAGTAGATAAATTGTTGTTCCTTCTTTGTGTCCTAATCCTAAGAATCCTTTAGAAAGATCCTTACATTCTTTGGATGTGGTAAGAGTTTTGAAATATTATGTTGAAGCTACTAAAGATTTCAGTAAGACTTCTAGTCTATTTGTTATATTTTCTGGTCCTAGGAAAGGTCAGAAAGCCTCTGCTATTTCCTTGCCTCTTGGTTAAAGCTTTTGATTCTTCAAGCTTATTTGGAGTCGGGTCAAGCCCCACCTCAGAGAATTACAGCTCATTCTACTAGATCAGTCTCCACTTTGTGGGCTTTTAAGAATGAAGCTTCAGTTGATCAGATTTGCAAAGCAGCAACTTGGTCCTCTTTGCATACATTTACTAAATTCTACCGTTTTGATGTATTTGCTTCTTCTGAAGCAGTTTTTGGTAGAAAAGTTCTTCAGGCAGCTGTTTCTTCAGGCAGTCTGATTCTTCTGCTGATGTTTTAAGTTTTTCTTTTCTTCATGAGAATAACTTATATTTTGGGTTGTGGATTATTTTTTCAGCATTTGGCTGTTGTTTATTTTTATCCCTCCCTCTCTAGTGACTCTTGCGTGGAGTTCCACATCTTGGGTATTTGATATTCCATACGTCACTAGCTCATGGACTCTTGCCAATTACATGAAAGAAAACATAATTTATGTAAGAACTTACCTGATAAATTGATTTCTTTCATATTGGCAAGAGTCCCTTTTTATGGTGGTTATGATTTTTTTGTATAAAGCACAATTATTCCAAATTTCTTTGTTGATGCTTTTTACTCCTTTCTTTATCACCCCACTACTTGGCTATTCGTTAAACTGAATTGTGGGTGTGGTGAGGGGTGTACTTATAGGCATTTTGAGGTTTGGGAAACTTTGCCCCTCTTGGTAGGATTGTATATCCCATACGTCACTAGCTCATGGACTCTTGCCAATATGAAAGAAATTAATTTATCAGGTAAGTTCTTACATAAATTATGTTTTTTTAAGGTTTTTTGGTGTTTTTTTTTTAGTTTAGGGTTTGGGCTATTCTTAAAAGAGCTAAATGCCATTTTCAGGGCAATGCAAAGAGCTAAATGCCCATACAGATGCCCTTTTCAGGGCAATGGGTAGATTAGGTTTTTATAGATTTTTTTTTTGTTTTGGGGGTGGGGGTTTGTAATGTTAGTGGGTCTTTGTATTTTTTTTCCTGGTAAAAGAACTGTTTAACTTAGGGCAATGCCCTACAAAAGGCCCTTTTAAGGGCTATTGGTAGTTTTTTTATAGATTAGTTGTTTTTTTTGGGGGTGTTTAGAATAGGAATAATTTATATTATTTTGGATAATTCGTTATCCGTTATTATTCGTTATTTTGTGTAATTTTTTTCATTTTGGGGTGGGTTTTTCTTTTTAAAATAGACATTTTTTTATTTTAATGGGCAGCAAAAGAGCTAAATGCCATTTTAAGGGCAATGCCCATACAAATGCCCTTTTAAGGGCAATGCCCATACAAATGCCCTTTTCAGAACAATGGGTAGATTCGGTTTTACTTTATTTTGTGGGTTTGGGGGGAGGGGGTTTGTATACTGTTAGGGGGTGTTTGATTTTCTTTTTTAGCAAAAGAGCTGTTAACTTTAGGGCAATGCCCTACAAAAGGCCCTTTTAAGGGCCCTTGGTAGATTATTATAGATTGGGGTTTTATTTATTTTTTAAAGGGTATTAGAATAGGAATATTTTTTATTGTTTTGGATATTTTCGTTTGTTATTTTTTGTAATGGTAGTTTTTTTTATTTTTTGGTAATTTTAGTGTTTTTTATTTTTTGTAATGGTAGGTTTTAGTGTAAGTCATCTTAGGTTTTATTTCCCAGGTAAGTTTGTATTTATTTTAAATAGGTATTATTTAGTTAATAATTGTAACTTTAATGTATCTCTATTTTAATTATATTAAAGTTAGGGTTACGTTAGGGTTAGGTTAGGGGTGGATATAGTTTAATTTAGGATGTTGTGATGTGGGGGACTGGTGGTTTAGGGGTTCATAGATTTATTTAGTAGTAGTGATGTGGGAGGCCAGAGGTTTAGGGGTTAATAGTTTTATTTAGTTGCAGGGATGTCGAAGAGCGGCGGAATAGGGGTAATAGATTTATTATGGTGCGGAACAATAGGGGTTAATAACTTTAGTATAGTGGCGGCGATATCGGGAGCGGCATATTAGTGGTTAATAGATTTATTTTGGTGGCGGCGATATCGGGAGTGGCAGATTAGGGGTTAATAACATTATGTAGGTGTCGGGGGCAGCAGATTAGGGGTGTTTAGACGTGCGGTTTATGTTAGGGTGTTTGGTTTAAACGTTACTTTTCCCCCCCATAGACATCAATGGGGCTGTGTTATGGAGCTTTTCATTCCGCTCCACTCTCCCCATTGATGTCTATGGGGAAAGCGTGCACGAGCACGTCAAAACAGCACTTGTATTTTGTGCAGTATGGAGCTCAACGCAACTATATCGCACGCACAAGCCTGCTGTTTCAAAACTTGTAATGGCTGAGCTATAGAGGGTGAAATAACGCAACTTTTGTTGTGTTCGTTAAATTCCCTATAGCGCGCATAACTCGCAATATAGGTGAATGTTAATAACTGTATTGCTCAAGACCTGCACTCTCCTGAGCTATATGCTCTCGTGGAACAGAGCAAAGTTTCAATTAAGGATACCAAGAGAATGAGGTAAATTTGTCAGCAGTGTTTATTTTTAAAAATTGTATGCTGTATCAGAATCATCTAATTCGGACTTCCATGTCCCCTTCACATGGAGTAACAGCAGAAAGGTTAAGCAGTGTCTTGCTTGCTGGTGGATTAATAAAGTCTGGAGACGTAAGAATGTCCTACGGCATTTTTAATCTGAGCTGTAGTCATGTGATGTTTTCTGCCTTCGCACTGAACTACTGGGAAGTATTGCTGAAGCACAAGAAACAGAGGCCTAGATTTAGAGTTCGGCGGTAAAAGGGCTGTTAACGCTCCGCGGGTTTTTTTCTGGCCGCACCATAAATTTAACTCTGGTATCGAGAGTTCAAACAAATGCTGCGTTAGGCTCCAAAAAAGGAGCGTAGAGCATTTATACCGCAAATGCAACTCTCGATACCAGAGTTGCTTACGGACGCGGCCGGCATCAAAAACGTGCTCGTGCACGATTCTCCCATAGGAAACAATGGGGCTGTTTGAGCTGAAAAAAAACCTAACACCTGCAAAAAAGCAGCGTTCAGCTCCTAACGCAGCCCCATTGTTTCCTATGGGGAAACACCTCCTAAGTCTGCACCTAACACCCTAACATGTACCCCGAGTCTAAACACCCCTAACCTTACACTTATTAACTCCTAATCTGCCGCCCCCGCTATCGCTGACCCCTGCATTACACTTTTAACCCCTAATCTGCCGCTCCGTAAACCGCCGCCACCTACGTTATCCCTATGTACCCCTAATCTGCTGCCCTAACATCGCCGACCCCTATGTTATATTTATTAACCCCTAATCTGCCCCCCACATCGTCGCCGACACCTGCCTACACTTATTAACCCCTAATCTGCCGAGCGGACCGCACCGCTACTATAATAAAGTTATTAACCCCTAATCCGCCTCACTAACCCTATCATAAATAGTATTAACCCCTAATCTGCCCTCCCTAACATCGCCGACACCTACCTTCAATTATTAACCCCTAATCTGCCGACCGGAGCTCACCGCTATTCTAATAAATGGATTAACCCCTAAAGCTAAGTCTAACCCTAACACTAACACCCCCCTAAGTTAAATATAATTTTTATCTAACAAAATAAATTAACTCTTATTAAATAAATGATTCCTATTTAAAGCTAAATACTTACCTGTAAAATAAATCCTAATATAGCTACAATATAAATTATAATTATATTATAGCTATTTTAGGATTAATATTTATTTTACAGGCAACTTTGTAATTATTTTAACCAGGTACAATAGCTATTAAATAGTTAAGAACTATTTAATAGTTACCTAGTTAAAATAATAACAAATTTACCTGTAAAATAAATCATAACCTAAGATATAATTAAACCTAACACTACCCTATCAATAAAATAATTAAATAAACTACCTACAATTACCTACAATTAACCTAACACTACACTATCAATAAATTAATTAAACACAATTGCTACAAATAAATAAAATTAAATAAACTATCTAAAGTACAAAAAATAAAAAAGAACTAAGTTACAGAAAATAATAAAATATTTACAAACATAATAAAAATATTACAACAATTTTAAACTAATTACACCTACTCTAAGCCCCCTAATAAAATAACAAAGCCCCCCAAAATAAAAAATTCCCTACCCTATTCTAAAATACAAATATTACAAGCTCTTTTACCTTACCAGCCCTGAACAGGGCCCTTTGCGGGGCATGCCCCAAGAATTTCAGCTCTTTTGCCTGTAAAAAAAAACATACAATACCCCCCCCCAACATTACAACCCACCACCCACATACCCCTAATCTAACCCAAACCCCCCTTAAATAAACCTAACACTACCCCCCTGATGATCTTCCTACCTTGTCTTCACCATGCCAGGTTCACCGATCCGTCCTGGCTCCAAGATCTTCATCCAACCCAAGCGTGGGCTAGACATCCACTGAAGAAGTCCAGAAGAGGGTCCAAAGTCTTCCTCCTATCCGGCAAGAAGAGGACATCCGGACCGGCAAACATCTTCTCCAAGCGGCATCTTCTATCTTCTTCCATCCGATGACGACCGGCTCCATCTTGAAGACCTCCAGCGCGGATCCATCCTCTTCTTCCGACGACTAGACGACGAATGACGGTTCCTTTAAGGGACGTCATCCAAGATGGCGTCCCTCGAATTCCGATTGGCTGATAGGATTCTATCAGCCAATCGGAATTAAGGTAGGAATTTTCTGATTGGCTGATGGAATCAGCCAATCAGAATATAGTTCAATCCGATTGGCTGATCCAATCAGCCAATCAGATTGAGCTCGCATTCTATTGGCTGATCGGAACAGCCAATAGAATGCGAGCTCAATCTGATTGGCTGATTGGATCAGCCAATCGGATTGAACTATATTCTGATTGGCTGATTCCATCAGCCAATCAGAAAATTCCTACCTTAATTCCGATTGGCTGATAGAATCCTATCAGCCAATCGGAATTCGAGGGACGCCATCTTGGATGACGTCCCTTAAAGGAACCGTCATTCGTCGTCTAGTCGTCGGAAGAAGAGGATGGATCCGCGCTGGAGGTCTTCAAGATGGAGCCGGTCGTCATCGGATGGAAGAAGATAGAAGATGCCGCTTGGAGAAGATGTTTGCCGGTCCGGATGTCCTCTTCTTGCCGGATAGGAGGAAGACTTTGGACCCTCTTCTGGACTTCTTCAGTGGATGTCTAGCCCCCGCTTGGGTTGGATGAAGATCTTGGAGCCAGGACGGATCGGTGAACCTGGCATGGTGAAGACAAGGTAGGAAGATCATCAGGGGGGTAGTGTTAGGTTTATTTAAGGGGGGTTTGGGTTAGATTAGGGGTATGTGGGTGGTGGGTTGTAATGTTGGGGGGGGTATTGTATGTTTTTTTTTACAGGCAAAAGAGCTGAAATTCTTGGGGCATGCCCCGCAAAGGGCCCTGTTCAGGGCTGGTAAGGTAAAAGAGCTTGTAATATTTGTATTTTAGAATAGGGTAGGGAATTTTTTATTTTGGGGGGCTTTGTTATTTTATTAGGGGGCTTAGAGTAGGTGTAATTAGTTTAAAATTGTTGTAATATTTTTATTATGTTTGTAAATATTTTATTATTTTCTGTAACTTAGTTCTTTTTTATTTTTTGTACTTTAGATAGTTTATTTAATTTTATTTATTTGTAGCAATTGTGTTTAATTAATTTATTGATAGTGTAGTGTTAGGTTAATTGTAGGTAATTGTAGGTAGTTTATTTAATTATTTTATTGATAGGGTAGTGTTAGGTTTAATTATATCTTAGGTTATGATTTATTTTACAGGTAAATTTGTTATTATTTTAACTAGGTAACTATTAAATAGTTCTTAACTATTTAATAGCTATTGTACCTGGTTAAAATAATTACAAAGTTGCCTGTAAAATAAATATTAATCCTAAAATAGCTATAATATAATTATAATTTATATTGTAGCTATATTAGGATTTATTTTACAGGTAAGTATTTAGCTTTAAATAGGAATCATTTATTTAATAAGAGTTAATTTATTTCGTTAGATGTAAATTATATTTAACTTAGGGGGGTGTTAGTGTTAGGGTTAGACTTAGCTTTAGGGTTTAATCCATTTATTAGAATAGCGGTGAGCTCCGGTCGGCAGATTAGGGGTTAATAAGTGTAGGTAGGTGTCGGCGACGTTGTGGGGGGCAGATTAGGGGTTAATAAATATAACATAGGGGTCGGCGATGTTAGGGGTAGCAGATTAGGGGTACATAGGGATAACGTAGGTGGCGGCGATTTGCGGTCGGAAGATTAGGGGTTAATTATTTTAAGTAGCTTGCGGCGACGTTGTGGGGGGCAAGTTAGGGGTTAATAGATATAATACAGGGGTCGGCGGTGTTAGGGGCAGCAGATTAGGGGTACATAAGTATAACGTAGGTGGCGGTCGGCAGATTAGGGGTTAAAAATTTTAATCGAGTGGCGGCGATGTGGGGGGAGCTCGGTTTAGGGGTACATAGGTAGTTTATGGGTGTTAGTGTACTTTAGGGTACAGTAGTTAAGAGCTTTATAAACCGGCGTTAGCCAGAAAGCTCTTAACTCCTGCTATTTTCAGGCGGCTGGAATCTTGTCGTTAGAGCTCTAACGCTCACTGCAGAAACGACTCTAAATACCGGCGTTAGGAAGATCCCATTGAAAAGATAGGCTACGCAAATGGCGTAGGGGGATCTGCGGTATGGAAAAGTCGCGGCTGTAAAGTGAGCGTTAGACCCTTTAATCACTGACTCCAAATACCAGCGGGCGCCCAAAACCAGCGTTAGGAGCCTCTAACGCTGGTTTTGACGGCTACCGCCGAACTCTAAATCTAGGCCAGAATGTCTAGAAATACAGCACAAGCTGTCGGTCTAAAGGCAGAACTAACAGATCAACTGTTTGGAATTGCCTCGCTGTCATGGCCTTTAAGAAATGCTCTGTATGGTGATCACATCTGCCATACATTTCAGGGAGGTAAGATTTGTCACAGCTCATGCACACACCTGTTATTTGCAAGGTGATTTATCTATACGGAATAATTATATATTTGCTTCAGGATATTAAACTGCTGAGCTATTTTTACACCCTGTGCTAGAGGGGTTTTAGAGTTTTGACCTTCGTTGCATTTACCCTTATAGTTTGACTTTTTTATGAGGAGCCCACACACCTTTTACCTCATTTTTTACAGCAGACCAATAATTTCTAGAAATATCATCTGAGAAAACAGCATATTAAATACAAAAACACATTTTGTGCCATTTTATATTATTATTATCGGTTATTTGTAGAGCGCCAACAGATTCCGTAGTGCTATGGTATAAATAGTAAATAACACAGTAGTTATTTCCTAAATATGTTACACACATTTTGTCGTCCCGCATTTATCATCATCTCACCTTCCCAATAGAGTAAAATGTAGGATTTTATGCTTATATTGTTATAAATTAGTCAGAATAGAGCATATTTGTTTTTCATTATGCACCATATTGCATATTAGGCAGAAGCTGAAAATGAGTGCTTTGTAATATCGAACCACACAAATATTGCAAACATTTAAAATTACACAAAGTTATGTTTCCCAGATGGGTGGCTTAAAGGGACAGTAAAGTAAAAATTAAACTTGTATGATTCAGATAGAGCATTACATTTTAGTTTAAACAACTTTCCAATTCACTTCTGTTAACAAATTTGCTTTGTTTTCTTGGTATCTTTTATTGAAGAGTAAAACTAGTTAGGCTCATAAGAGCTCAGGAGTGTGCACGTGTCTTTAGTACTCTGGCAGCAGTGTTTTGCAACATTGTATAACAGCTACAAATAATGTTGTGCAAAACACTGCTGCCATAGAGTACTAAAGACACGTCCACACTCCAGAGCTCTTATGAGTCTACCTAGTTTTACTCTTCAATAAAAGATACCAAGAAAACAAAGCAAATTTGTTAACAGAAGTAAAAAGCAAAGTTGTTTACAATTGCATTCTTTATCTGAATCATGAAAGTTTAGTTTGGATTTTACTGTCTCTTTAACCTGTTGTGACAATGTCTGCATGCTCCTACACCTGCCAGATCTCACTCAGCATAGCAATAAATAAACAAACATAAAATAGCTGTGACAGAAGTCATTCTATATACAATCTCACAAAATCATTCATTTTTACTTTCTGCCCTTTCTCCTATTCTGATCAGTTCAGACAAACCTTGATCTGTGAGCTGTAACAGCACAACAACATGAGGCTAGTGGTTACTGCTAGATCTTTATTCTTAATATAGCGAAAAAATCCCTTATTTCAATCATGAAACGTTACTCTTTTAAATATGGAGCCTCAAAATAGAATCAACATTAAGAGGTATTTGCCAGTTTTATTACAATTAGCTGGCAACTGGAGGACACAGGACCCCAATCTAAAAGAGCAGGATTACTGCTTTTAAATAAGGGGTCTCAAGTTTATGTATTGTAGGGGGGGGGGGCAACATAGGGGATACCTCGCTTGATGGTTTTCCTTATGGTTCTTCCTTATTTTTTAAAGAGGGTCACTAGCCCTGTTGTGGTGCATATTTTAGGGTGTAAGTGTACCTTTTATAAACCAGAAGACTGTAAAAAAAACATGGAGTATACAATCGACCGCTAGCAGGAGGTGTCAATCAGTCTGATCGTATATGTTCGGGTGGATTGAAGACCCCAGTCTCAGAGGCAGCGGATCAATTATGGAGCAATTACGGAGCTTGATAATTCGCCCCCTATATATTGTATCTTTGGTTCATCCATGCAAGATGCAAATAATTTCTGATGGATTTATATGGTTCTCAGATGTCCGGCACTGAGGTAATTCTGTCAGAAGACTTAGTGAGTAAAAACTTGCAAGATATATATTTTGGCACATTGTAAACATAAGTACAGAAATTTTTGCAGTGAGATCAGTTCTTCTGTAATTGGATTTTAGTTTAAACTTAGCAAACAAATCCGTTCTAACCTGAAGTGTTTGTGGGTTTAAAGTACAAATCAAAAGTTCATTTCTTTATTCTTGTCTATGCGCTCATAAAAAGTTAAAACCAGAGATGGATGTATGCAACAATACACAGATCTATTCTGCTTCTAGTTGTTTTCAGAGTAACCAATGTTTGCTGTAGATGGCTTTAAATAATTTTAGTGAAAATGTTTATTGTGATAGAGTGTCATCTAGTGGTAGAAAACCATAACAACACTATTTCTTTTCCATATATAGCCTATTTTCCACTGAGGTGGTAAAGTTTGGAAACTGTTGGTAAAAACATTTATCTCCATTAAAGTCTATTGAGAATTTTTATGTTTATTTTAAGAATAGGTAGAAAAAGAATAGGTTACCCATTTGTACCCCCTGCACCTGTGATATTTAGCTTTGTGGTCAACCCTCAATCATTACAATTTATATAGAAATAAGTGAACACTTGGCTCTCTGAAGCCTTGGCTCTTTGTGGCCTGTGCTTCTAAGTGCCCTGTGTTACAAGTGCCGAGTTAAGAACTGGAGTTGTATCCATGACACTACCACCTAGAATGCTCTACTAACAACATGAAGCACTGTTCTAACCCTCCATCTCATCTCTCTACAGGTATGCATCTCTCCTGCTTCCTTCATCTGCCTGGTTGCCCCTGTGTATCCCTTTAATTTGCTAAAATACACTGGTATGCATCTCTCCTGCTTCCTTCATCTGCCTGGTTGCCCCTCTGTATCCCTTTAATTTGCTAAAATACACTGGTATGCATCTCTCCTGCTTCCTTCATCTGCCTGGTTGCCCCTCTGTATCCCTTTAATTTGCTAAAATACACTGGTATGCATCTCTCCTGCTTCCTTCATCTGCCTGGTTGCCCCTCTGTATCCCTTTAATTTGCTAAAATACACTGGTATGCATCTCTCCTGCTGTCTGGATTTATGATTTTTTTTTAGATTTGTTATCAGTTCCTTTGTACAATATCTGTGTGCTTCCCAACCATTTGTCTCCCCCCCCCAATCTAATTTGCAAGTGTGTATAACTCCAGTCTCCTAACTAGTCTGTCTGTGCACAGCTGTCCTGATTCAAATCATTACAATTTATATAGAAATAAGTGAACACTTGGCTCTGTGATGCCTTGGCTCTTTGTGCTTCTAAGTGCCCTGTGTTACAAGTGCCGAGTTAAGAACTGGAGTTAGAAACTGCAGTCCCACTAATAGGTATAACCTACTAACTATACACCTGCACAATGCTTTCAATGTATTTTCTGCTATCTCTGTCTGCCCTTTTCCTAAAAATCACTGCACTTCCCTGTAGCAACAATAACCCACACACTATCCTTATCTCACCCTCCCTTCTCTCATCCCCTATGCTGTCCTCTCATGAACTACTTTGTCTCATTAGAAATACTTCCCCATCTAACTCTCCTGTGTCTAATTATACCCGCTACTACAAGTCCCCCTCTCACCTTCTGTCACTCACACTCCTCCTACTGCTTGCTGCTGGTGACATCTCTCCTAACCCTGGCCCTGCAGCATTAACCACACTTTTACACTCTCACTCAGTCCCCCACTGCAAAAACTCTAGGTCACGCAATCTTAACAATCTCATCTCTATTAACACACAGCGCTTATCCCCTCTCTTTTCTTGTGCTCTTTGGAATGCACGCTCTGTCTGTAACAAACTCACAACTGTTCATGACCTTTTTATTTCTAATGCTTTCAATCTTCTAGCAATTACTGAAACCTGGTTATCATCTTCTGACACTGCTTCCATTGCTGCTCTCACGCACGGTGGTCTCCACTTTAGCCACACACCTAGGCCAGGTGATAGACATGGTGGCGGTGTTAGAATCTTACTCTCCCCCTCCTACTCCTTTCAGCACCTGCAGCCTCATCCATCTCTCTCCTTTTCCTCCTTTGAAGTTCACTGCATCAGACTATTCTCCCCCCCTCTCCCTCAGGGTGGCAGTTATCTATCGCCCCCCTGGACCAACCTCCCAATTCCTTGATAACTTCGCTGCCTGGCTCTCTCACTTTCTCTCAACAAATACACCTGCTTTAATCCTGGGGGACTTCAACATCCCCATTGATAACCCATCTGCCCCTGCTGCCTCTAAACTTCTCTCACTCACAAACTCCTTTGGTCTCTCACAATCCACCATATTCCCTACTCACCGCGACGGACACTCTATTGATCTAGTATTCTCCTACCTCTGCTCTCCCTCTGACGCCACCTGTCTCCCATTTCCCATCTCAGACCACCATCTGCTCACCTTTAAGCTTAATATACAGGCTAAACCTACTTCTCCCCCTCACCCCCGCACCTGTAGAAATCTGCACACTGTGGATCCTCTACAACTCTCCAACCTTATTCAAAAACACCTCCCCCACACTTCCACAATATCCTGCCCTGACCTTGCTACAACCCACTATAACAATACTCTCTCCTCGGCACTGGACACTTTGGCTCCTCCCCAAATACGCAAAACCCTACGCCGTCAGCTCCAACCCTGGCACTCTAACCAAACACGCTACCTGCAAAAATGCTCCCGTGCTGCTGAACGTGCCTGGAGGAAATCCCGCTCTGAATCAGATTTCCTTCACTATAAGTTCATTCTTTATTCTTACTCCTCTGCCCTTCACTTAGCCAAGCAAACCTACTTCTCTTCTCTTATATCTACTCACTCCACAAACCCTAAACGTCTCTTCTCCATTTTCAACTCTCTCCTTTACCCACCTTCACCACCCCCTTCATCTGCCTTTAGTGCTCAAGACCTGGCAGACTACTTTTTCAACAAAACAATTACCATCCGTAGTAATATCCCAACACAGGTCTGCAACCTTCCATCTCCGCCCCTGGCAACCCCCTCCACCACTCTCAGCACCTTCTACCATACCTCTGAGAATGAAGTGAGTTCCCTATTGTCTTCCTCACACCTCACTACCTGCCCACTTGACCCTATCCCTTCACATCTAATACCGTCTCTGTCTTCTACCCTCACTCCAGCTCTTACTCACATATTTAACCTATCCCTTACTACCGGTTCATTCCCATCTTCCTTCAAACATGCAAAGGTCACCCCCATCCTCAAAAAACCCTCCCTCGACCCCAATTCTCCTGCAAACTACCGTCCCATATCACTGCTTCCGCTAGCTTCAAAAGTCCTGGAAAAACTAGTCTTCGATCGCTTAACCCACTTCTTGTCCTCCAACTCACTGCTTGACCCCTTACAATCTGGCTTCCGTTCCCAACACTCAACTGAGACTGCCCTCACCAAAGTTACTAATGATCTTCTTTCTGCTAAAAAAAATGGCCACTACTCAATACTTATCTTACTTGATCTGTCTGCTGCCTTTGACACAGTTGACCATCCCCTTCTCCTACGGACTCTCAGCTCCTTTGGGCTCTCTGACACTGCCCTTTCCTGGATCCACTCTTATCTCTCTAATAGGTCCTTTTCTGTCTCCTTTGCTGGTGGCGACTCCTCTCCATTGCCTCTGTCTGTTGGAGTACCTCAAGGCTCTGTTCTGGGTCCCCTACTCTTCTCTATTTATACATCCTCACTGGGAAAACTTATCAGTAGCTATGGCTTCAACTACCACCTCTATGCTGATGATACCCAGATCTACCTATCCGCCCCTTCACTCTCTCCTTCTATCCTTGCTCACATCGGTGTCTGCTTATCTGGCATTTCTTCTTGGATGGCCTCTCACCACCTAAAAATCAATATGTCCAAGACTGAGCTCCTTCTAATCCCCCCTCTAATTCTACCCCGGTTCCTAACTTTTCAATCACTGTTGGTGATACCACTATCTCCCCATCACCACAAGTCCGTGTCCTAGGAGTTACACTTGACTCCAATCTGTCCTTCATTCCCCACATCCAATTGCTCTCTTCCTCCTGTCGCAACCATCTACGCAATATCTCCAAAATCCGTCCATTTCTGAGTGCTGAAACTACTAAACAGCTAATCCACTCCCTGGTAATCTCCCGACTTGACTACTGTAATAACCTACTAACTGGCCTCCCTCTCTCCCGCCTCTCCCCTCTTCAATCCATCCTAAATGCCTCTGCTAGGCTAATCCACCTCTCCCGACGCTCTGTATCTGCTGCACCTCTCTGCGAGTCCCTTCACTGGCTACCCATCCACAGCAGAATTAAATTCAAAATTCTCATCCTGACCTACAAAGCCCTTACCAACGTAGCCCCCCCCTACCTGTCCTCGCTCATCAAGAAATATACTCCAGCCCGCCCCCTAAGATCCAACAATGACCTGCTCCTTGCATCTTCTACCATCACCTCCTCCCATGCCAGGCTACAGGACTTCTCTCGTGCAGCACCAACCATCTGGAATGCACTTCCCAGAGCTGTTAGACTTTCCCCTAACCTTTCCTCCTTTAAACGCTCCCTAAAGACCTTTCTGTTCATGGAAGCCTATCTCTAAATCAGTAAAAAATGAATTCTACCTGCCTAACTGCTGCCCCATCTAACTCCACACTAACATCATTCTCACCTTTGCAGTCCCCACCTCCTGTTTCTCACCCTCCTACCATCTAGATTGTAAGTTCCCACGGGAACAGGGCCCTCAATTCCCCCTGTATTTGTTTTGTTAAACTTTGGTGTCTTCTATATTGTATTGTACTTTTATCTTTGTACCCATGGACAGCGCTGCGGAATCTGTTGGCGCTTTATAAATAAAGAATAATAATAATAACCCTTGATTTAGAGTAAAGGTACCAAAATCCACCCTAAATATATTAGAAAAATATTCAGTTTAGCATCAAACCAAACAATAAATAAATAAAAAAAGTTGTGTGGCCTCATTTCTGACCGGGATAATCCTAAAACCAGATTCAGAACTGTCTGAGGATTGGATTTTGATACCCTTCTCTATACATCTTTCTGCTTTAAATTTCATCAATGCTGAGTGATATGTCATGTTAGTTCCAGGACCTTTAGTTTTATACATAACTGATGGATAATCACTGGTTTGTGTGCATGTATTATGGATGTAAATAGTTATCTTACTTTGGGCTGGATTACGAGTGGAGTGCAAATTAGCACTCCCATGCTAACTTCGCTAGATGTGGACTTTTTTGCGTGCATCGTTTTTTGCTCGTATTACAAGGAAAATCATGACCACGTTAGCTTCTTCTTCCATAGAAGTCAATGTAGCGTGAAAACAAAAAAACTAACACACATACTCACTCGCTAATCGGACCGCGTATGTTCACCCCAGACAGTCACAATCACACAAATACAGACATTAAAAGGCATCATCAAAAGGAGTTTCTTCCCAGTGACGGGCTCACAGGCATATCAAGGTAGTAAGAGGCAGGACAGGGCTGGCCTTGCATCAGGTACAAATAATAATGTTGCTGACTGGGTGTGACTAAGACACCCAGACCTATCCCACCGAGGCAAATGCCCTGTATGCCTTATGGCCATTCTGGGCATGAATGGTGTCCTTAATTTTGTAATATCACCTAGTACATGTAACTGTTATATTTTTAATGTTCCCTGCCAGAAAGATCCTATTAGAAACAATTCATTCTGTTTCTTACTTTAAAATTATGCAGCATTTTATATATTCCCTCAAGGAAATTCAGGTTTTAACATAAAAAGCAATGGTTTTACTTACATTCATAAAATAATTACACTGAAGATCAATCTTTATAAAATTTCACAATATAGCATCTACCTTCACACTCACACGGTTATCTAATTTATTGTGAGTGCTGCAATTTTATTAGTTCAGAGGAACATTAACACTGATTTCAGATACACAACAAAATACTGCCAGGTGATTTATTAATATGACTCTAACTTGACAGCTATAAAGATATGAAATCCTGTATTTGAATTGTGGGCAAATGATGTAAAACTATGGTGAGAGGTAATAAAGGCCTTTTAATCACCAGAACCCCTGAAATAGAACCAGTTCTGTCCGGTATTTGTCATTGTTATGGCAATCACCTGGTAGCTGGACAGACACACAACCACTTAATGGAAAGAGAAGGTCTGTTCCCTTTAAGGGGTCTTATATTTTTCTATATATTTTGAAGGATAACATTGGGGATATACAGTACCTATGGTTCTGTCAGCTGATCCTGTTATCATAGAGATCAGCTGATAGCCATCTGGACGTGTGCCTTTTCATTTTAAAAAGGAACTCTCCTCTTTCAAAAGAGAGGTCACTGGCCCCCTTTCAGTGCTTTTGTTCGGGTGCTAGGGTCCATTTTATGGCCCAGAGCAACGTTATATGGCAATCATCTACAACCTATAGGTAATCCCCTCTCAAATGACTGTCATCGTGTTTCACTAGGAGCACCTTTACATGAAGTGTGGGGGGTTCCCATGATGTGCATAAAAATGTGGACCTTCCAGGAGGACGACACATTTTTGTTTTCTGGACTACAAGCAGGTATTAGAGCATCTCAATATAACTCTGCATACAGTAAGGATTTTTAACTGTCATGCTTCTTTCTGGATGAAGAATGAATACTATTAAAGGAACAATGTACTATAAAAAGCTGTTCCTTTTAATGTGTTCCCAATTATATATTTTACATGCTGTATTAAAGGGACAGTCAACACCAAAAATGTTAGTTAAAAAAAAAAGATAAATAATTCCTTTCCTACTCATTCCCCAGCTTTGCACAACCAACATTGTTATATATAACATTTTAATCTCTAAATGTCTGCCTGTTTCTAAACCACTACAGACAGCCTCTTATAACATGCTTTTTTATTTGCTTTTCACAACAGGAGACTGCTATTCCATGTGGGCCATATAGATAAGATTGTGCTCACACCTGTGAAGTTGTGCATGGCACAGCATTAATTGGCTAAAATGCAAGTCAATAGATAATAAATAATTTGCCATGTGATCAGGGTTCTGTCAAAAGAGGCTTAGATACAAGCTAATCACAGAGGTTAAAAGTATATTAAAATAACCATGTTGATTGTGCAAAACTGGGGAATAGGCAGTAAAGGGATTATCTATCTTTTTAAACAATACACATTTTAGGAGTAGACAGTCCCTTTAAGTGTATTAAATTACAAATGACTCCTTTTACTTTTAATGCTGAAACCAACTATACCAAAAATGTAAATACTTCAGTAATTGCTACAGAAAGGCTATGTAAACAAGAGACAGATGAGAGCAACCCCTTAATGACCAGCAATGTACCTTGTACATTGCTAGTCTTTCTATGGGGATTAGATTTTAAATAGCCAGTGGTGAGACCACACTATTTCTGGTGGCCAGCAGGAGGGAGGGAGGGACCCGCACTATTGTAACCAAGAAAACCCTTAACAGCCAACAATGTACAGGGTACATAGTGGCTGTTAAGAAGTTAAAGGGACACTGACCCCAAATTTTTTCTTTCATGATTCAGATAGAGCATGCAATTTTAAGCAAATTTTTAATTTACTCCTATTATCAAATTGTCTTCATTCTCTTGCTATCTTTATTTGAAAAATAAGGCATCTAAGCTATTTTTTGGTTCAGGACATTGAACAGCACTTGTTTATTGGTGTGTGAATTTATCCACCAATCAGCAAGAACAACCCAGGTTGTTCACCAAAAATGGGCCGGCTTCTAAACCTACAATCTTGCATTTCAAATAAAGATACCAAGAGAATGAAGAAAATTTGATCATAGGAGTAAATTAGAAAGTTGCTTAAAATTGCATGCTCTATATGAATCACTAAAGAAAAAAATTTGGGTTCAGTGTTCCTTTAATCTCCAATGTAGAAAATGCAAATAAACATTAGCACAAACATAATAGTAAAAAAATATATAAATAATGTTATTGTTATGACATTAGCTTATTTCATTTTCTGTTTGGGGCATTAATCTTGTTGTCCTTATTGACCAGCCACTAAAAATAGAATAATTATTGATCTATATAATTTATCTTGTCTTATTTAGGCTCTTGGGCTGATAGATCCCCTCTACATGAGGCAGCTTTTCATGGGCGTCTTCTCTCTCTTAAAACCTTAATTGCACAGGTAATGTACTAGACTATACTATATTTACCTATGTAAAATGCATGCAAGTGAAATGTATCATTTTAATTGCAAGTGGGGTTTGAAAAAAATATTTGCATTGAATGATAATTTAACAAAATGTTATTATCTAATTACTTTTTCCAAAGCGAAAATGAACTGTGCTTGTGGCATTTTGCACTATCCTAATATGCATGCGCAGGTACATGAAAAAAATAAATCACTAGCCACATAATGGCCTGATGAAAAGACTCTTGCTTAAAGGGATACTAAACCCAAATTTTTTCTTTCATGATTCAGATAGAGCGGCATATTTATGATTGTGCGAGTGGACATGATCCGATATTAGCGGATCATGTCCGCTGCACATCGTTAAATGCCGACAGCATATGATTTTGGCATTTATCATTGCACCAGCAGTTCTTGTGAATTTCTGGTGCAATACCTCCCCCTGCAGATTCGCGGCCAATTGGCCGCTAGCAAGGGGTGTCAATCAACCCGATTGTATTCGATCAGGTTGATTTCTGTCCGCTACCTCAGAGCAGGCGGAAAGGTTATGAAGCAGCGGTCTTTAGACCGCTGCTTTATAACTTCTGTTTCTGGCGAGCCTGGAGACTCGCTAAAAACACAGGGCATCAAGCTCCGTACGGAGCTTGATAAATATGCCCCAGAGCATGCACATTTATTATCAAATTTTCTTCATTCTCTTGCTATCTTTATTTAAAAAACAGGAATGTAAAGTTTAGGAGATGGCCCATTTTAGGTTCAGCACCCTGGATAGCAATTTAGCCATCAATAAGCAAGCGTAACCCAGGTTCTGCACCAAAAATGGTCTGGCTCCTAAGCTTTACATTCCTGCTTTTTTTTAAATAAAGATAGCAAGAGAACAAAGAAACATTGATAGTAGGAGTAAATTAAAAAGTTGCTTAAAATTGCATGCTCTATCTGAATCATCCAAGAAAAAAAATTGGGTTTAGTGTCCCTTTAAGAGAAGTACGTAGAGCACTAAAAGAGGGTCCTAAAAAAACAGCTACTGATAGGCATACAGCTCTATTGGTTGACATTGTGCAGGAAAACAATCCCTATAGATCAGCATTCCTTTTAGTTTTTAAATTGTTCAGGTAAAGGAGGATGGATATTCAAGCTATAGTGCTGAGACTTAAGTGACTTGTACTTGGAAGATGTAATAATGGGGATGTGTGATCTTTAAAGAGACATGTAACCCAAAATGTTGCTTTCATGATTTAGATAGAACATACAATTTTAATCAACTTTCCAATTTACTTCTATTATCAGTTTGCAACATTCTCTTGGTATCCGTTGTTGAAGGAGCAAAATGCACTACTGTAGAGGCGTATATGTGCAGCCAATCAATGAGCATCTAGCTTCCCAGCTCCTGAGCCTACCTAGGTATTCTTTTTACAAATGATACCAAGAGAATGAAGCAAATTAGATCACAGAAGTCAGTTTGAAAGTTGTTTAAAATTGTATGCTCTATTTAAATCATGACTTGTACTCAACATTTTTTGTCATGTATGGGAAAGAGCAATAGTTAAATATGTTAAATTATTTTGTTGTTGAGACTGTTTAAATATAAAATAAAACTAGCAAGAAGTTCATAAAACTCACTGGCAGACAGGGACTCCTCCTGCAGGAAAAAAAAACTTTATTTAGCCCAGGAACATCCCTATCTCAAAAAACATACCCCTTTTTAACAGGGAGCGTTCTGTTTTTGTGACCTGCTTAGCGTGGATCAGCAATTCAAAACTGTATTGCAAACAATTTGGAAACAAAATAAATATTAAACCATATAAAAAAAATTGAGCTGATTTTTGCAATTTCAGAGCCGTTCCAGGAACACAACCCCTTAAATGGAATTTGAAACCCAATTTTTTTCCTTCTAGTTTACTCCTACTATACATTTTTGGACCAGCACCTAAGCTCACATTCCTGTTTTTCAAAAAAATGGGTTCCATATCTCTTTAAGTATGTTTATCTCCTTTGTTGTCGCCAATCAGTGGCAAGATATAAATAATCTTTTTCTCTGAAAGAATGGATTTGCATGGGTTTTCAAGTTCAAAACCAATCAAGTCCATTAGAAAATCAAGCTTTTCAAATGCATTTCTGGTATGATAACAACCTTATAATATACAGGATCCAGTTCAGCCATCTACTGAAAAAATAAAAAAAAATTCCAGCAATTGAATCGATTTATTAGTTTCAATGGTAGAAATTAAGTCTTTTTATAAAACACTTTTTAAACTGTGATAAATGTTTACAAGCCTTTTATTGTAAACAGGAAAAGCCATAGTTTTCTGATCTACTTCCATTATCAAATTGGGCTCTGTCTTGTAATATCCACACTTTCCGAGGCACCAGCTACTACTGAGTATTTGCAAGTGATCACAGTGTATACATACAGTATATGAGTCTGTGATTGGCTGATGGGTGTCTGGTACAGGGGGTCGGCAAATTAAAGAACATTTTGAAATTTGTTAGAAATAAATGTACTGCTCATTTAATTAAAAGTGTTGTTACATTATCTTTTTATTATGCAATGCTCATTGATTGGCTGCACATATATAACTCTATAACAGCCCAATGCTGAAAGTTTGTGTAGAACTTTTCATTTCATATTTCAGTAAATGGAGAACATAAATGTAAAGCGCTGTGTAAGAGTATAAATCTGCATTATATGCTTGTATGCCTATGGGGATTTAATTTACTTAAGTTATATAGGTCGTGCAGGATTTACGTAGCGCTACTGCGCTAAACTGCAGTCTCTCACATGCTACCGTTTGTTATCATGTGACTACCATTCTGCAGTGTATTGATAGAGCTAAGAAATATCCTCCTACTGAAATCTTAGCCAGAGAAGAGAATCATGGGATTAAAATGGAGGTGCACACTCCCGAGGGCTATATGTACAGCCATCCGTGAATGGCTTTGCATAATTAGCAAAATGGAGTGTGAATTAAAAAAAATAATAACATGCAATTATGAAATATAAAGTTTAGATCTGTTCTTTTAAAAGATGCAATTTTATTCTGAAGGTTTACTGTCTCATTGTTCCCGAGTTACTTACTTTTAATTTGAATGACGCTCCCAAAACTGCTAACAATTCAAGCTGCACCTCCTCCGACCCTGAGGTACTCAAAGATGCACCACTAATCACGTGGAGATAGGCTTCTGAGAGATAGAAAACTTGCCGGGTCTTGGCGTCATACTGAGATTGAAAAAAAAAAATACATTTTATGTCTGCACCTAACATGAACCCCGAGTCTAAACACCCCTAATCTTACACTTATTAACCCCTAATCTGCCGCCCCGACATCGCCAACACCTACATTATATTATTAACCGCTAATCTGCCGCTCTGGACACCACCGCCACCTACATTATACTTAAGAACCTCTAATCTACTGCCCCCAACATCGCCAAACCCTACATTATATTTATTAACCTCTACTCTGCCCCCCCAACGTCATCACAACTATATTAAATTTATTAACCCCTAATCTGCTGCCGCCAACGTCGCCGCCACTATAATAAAGTTATTAACCCCTAAACCTAAGTCTAACCCTAACGCCCACCCTAATTTAAATATAATTTTAAATATTCTTTTTTTTTTTTTTTTTTTAACAAGCTTTATTGAAAATATATAATAATCATTACATAGGTGCAAGGAGAGACTTCCAAACTGTAAAGAATGGTAAAAGAGGACATTAATACGGTGTATTTGGAGTCCAAAGATGTTTCAAGATAGAGACACTTCTCTCATTGCCTCATTATTAAAGTGTCTGTGTCCATGTCCTCTGTGATTGTATAGGTCTCTCCTTCCAATTAAGGCTTGTAGGTGTTTTTCTTCTTTATTTTTAGGAACAAAACAATCAACTTTGAAAACAACATAACCATGCTACTTTCTATACAGTTTCACAGTTTTTGTTGTAAAACAAGTTGTCTGTGATTAGCATCTATAAACGAGGCTGGGTGTGTGTATGCCTTCTTTTCGGGTATCGTCTAGGTGTATGAAATATATTATGTCAGTCTTGGCTGTTTCTCTATGTACCTCTAGGGGACCACGGGTAAGATAGTTCTATTTAATATTAGATGTCCGGAAATCCGGGCTAATTCGCTTTTACTACTAAGCAATCTAATTCTAAGTGTGTTATATTATGTCGAATCTATAGGCAGGGTGTGATAAGATATCAGCTGGTGAGTAGTTAAGTGAAGTGAGGGTAGGCTAAAGGTGTCTAGGTAGGTTATAACTATAGGTCCCATCCCTTGCCCCTTGCCCGGTGCGGAAGATTGATTGGTGTGTCATTAATCTGTCAGGGGTGTCTGGATAGATATAGTATCTGTATCAGTATAGATATATGTTTCCCAATATAAGGACATTGCACAGTAGAAATCCATTCTATCAGTGTTAATATAATGGTATTTCTCAAGGGTCAAAAGATGTGTAACATTTTGGGACCATTCTTGTTTAGACGGGATCTTGCTTTGTTTCCAGAGTCTTGGGATTAATTGTTTTGCGCTGCTAAGCATGATATATAGTAATGTGGATTTATATTTACACTTAATTTTTGGGGGTTTATTGAATAATAGTGTTAGGGGGTCATACGGGATCTTTTGTGAGAGGACTTTCTGTATTTCTACATGAACGTCCCGCCAGTACGTCTGGAGTATAGGGCATTCCCACCATATGTGGAATAACGTGCCCGTCTGTGTGCAATTTCTCCAACAGAGGGGATCTGAGTGCTGGAACATCCTTGCCAACCTGCTTGGGTATAGGTACCATCTCCCTAACAGTTTCATATTTGTAATTTTAAATATTCTTAATAAAATTACTACACTTAAATAAATTATTCCTATTTAAAACTAAATACTTACCTATAAAATAAACCCTAAGATAGCTACAATATAACTAATACAGGTAGCCCTCAGTTTACGCCGGGGTTAGGTTCCAGAAGGAATGGTTGTAAATTGAAACCATTGTAAATTGAAACCCAGTTTATAATGTAAGTCAATGGGAGCGAGGGAGATATGTTCCAGGCCCCTCTCAAAATTGTCATAAGTAACACCTAATACATTATTTTTAAAGCTTTGAAATGAAGACTTTAAATGCTAAACAGCATTATAAACCTAATAAAATAATCACACAACACAGAATATATAATTAAACTAAGTTAAATGAACAAAAACATTTGCTAAACAGCATTATACACCTAATAAAATAATCACACAACACAGACTTCACTTGCATTTTTCTGCAAACAGTTCATTCCAATCTGGACTGATTTATAGACAGGAAGATCTTGATCCTTTGAAATCTGCTTGATAGCTCAGGTCTGGTTAAACTGATTAATTTCAGCTTGCTTGGCTTTGCTGTAACACAAGCAGACAGCTCCACCTACTGGCTATTTTAATAAATGCACTGCTTCTCAATGCTTTTCAATAGCAGTCACATGACTGGAAAAAAAGGTTGTTATTCTGAAACGGTGTAAATTGAACCGTTGTAAAACCTGTAGTTACATTGCATCTAGCTTAGGGTTTATTTTTATTTTACAGGCAAGTTTGTATTTATTTTAAATAGGTACAATAGTTATTAAATAGTTATTAACTATTTAATAACTACCTAGCTAAAATAAATACAAAAGTACCTGTAAAATAAATCCTAACCTAAGTTACAATTACACCTAACACTACACTATCATTAAATTAAATACCTAACTACCTACAATTAATTACAATTAAATTAAATAAACTAAAGTACAAAAAACAACAAACACTAAATAACAGAAAATAAAAAAATAATTAATTTTTTTTTAAACTAATTACACCTAATCTAATCCCCCTAATAAAATAAAAAAGCCCCCCAAAATAATACAATTCCCTACCCTATACTAAATTACAAATAGCCCTTAAAAGGGCCTTTTGCGGGGCATTGCCCCAAAGTAATCAGCTTTTTTACCTGTAAAAAAAAATACAATACCACCCAACATTAAAACCCACCACCCGCACAACCAACCCTACTCTAAAACCCACCCAATCCCCCCTTAATAAAACCTAACACTAACCCCTTGAAGATCACCCTACCTTGAGATGTCTTCACCCAGCCGGGCACAAGTGGACCTCCAGAGGGGCAGAAGTCTTCATCCGATCCGGGTAGAAGAGGACCTCCAGACGGCCAGAAGTCTTCATCCAGGCGGCATCTTCTATCTTCATCCATCCGGAGCGGAGCGGGTCCATCTTCAATCCAGCCGACGTGGAGCATCCTCTTCAAACAAAGTCCAACTGAAGAATGAAGGTTCCTTTAAATGACGTCATCCAAGATGGCGTCCCTTCAATTCCGATTGGCTGATAGGATTCTATCAGCCAATCGGAATTAAGATAGGAAAAATCCTATTGGCTGATGCCAATAGAATGCGAGCTCAATCCTATTGGCTGATTGCATCAGCCAATAGGATTTTTCCTACCTTAATTCCGAATGGCTGATAGAATCCTATCAGCCACTTGGAATTGAAGGGACGCCATCTTGGATGACATCATTTAAAGGAACCTTCATTTGTCGGTTAGTCGTCGGCCAGGAAGGATGCTCCGTGTCGGATGTCTTGAAGATGGACCCGCTCCGCACCGGATGGATGAAGATAAAAGATGACGCCTGGATGAAGACTTCTGCCCATCTGGAGGACCTCTTGTGGCCGGCTTGGGTGAAGACTTCTGCCCGTCTGGAGGACCTCTTCGCCCAGCTTCGTGGAGGACTTCGGCTCGGTTGGGTGAAGACGTCTCAAGGTAGGGTGATCTTCAAGGGGTTAGTGTTAGGTTTTATTAAGGGGGTATTGGGTGGGTTTTAGAGTAGGGTTGGGTGTGTGGGTGGTGGGTTTTAATTTGGTGGGGTATTATATTTTTTTTACAGGTAAAAGAGCTGATTACTTTGGGGCAATGCCCCGCAAAAGGCCCTTTTAAGTGCTATTTGTAATTTAGTATAGGGTAGGGAATTTTATTATTTTGGGGGGCTTTTTTATTTTATTAGGGGGATTAGAGTAGGTGTAATTAGTTTAAAAAAATTGAAATAATTTTTTTATTTTCTGTAATTTAGTGTTTGTTGTTTTTTGTACTTTAGTTTATTTAATTTAATTGTAATTAATTGTAGGTAGTTTAGGTAATTAATTTAATGATAGTGTAGTGTTAGGTATAATTGTAACTTAGGTTAGGTTTTATTTTACAGGTAAATTTGTCTTTATTTTAGCTAGGTAGCTATTAAATAGTTAATAACTATTTAATAACTATTCTACCTAGTTAAAATAAATGCAAACTTGCCTGTAAAATTAAAGTGAATGTAAAGTCTGCTTCCTGTCTAAAGTCCGGCGTAACATTGTGTGTTAAAAAACATGAGTTTCATTCATCAAATTTTTTATATGTCAGTAAATACCTTGTTTTTTTATTTTTTTTGTCTGTAGCCGTCATTGTAATCCTCCACCTGTCATTTGCGCTCACTCGTTCTAATTAAAATTCACGATTGTGCGATCCAATAACGGCTCTAACCACAGGGGGACCCAACCCCTTTGGATGTCGTCACTAGTACTTCTTGCGCTTGCGTTAGACCCCTCTTCTTATACTATTCGCAAAAGCGCGTTCACATTTCGCGCATGCGTAATCGATCACTTTATGGACTCCGTTCATTGCTGAAGTAATATTACGCTCGGTAAGTTCAGTTGTCAAAGGGCTCTGAGTAGTAAAATACAATTGGCTTACTTTATAAAAAAACGAATGTTCATATTTATATTTCATCAAATGAATTTTATGATTGGCACAACAAGTTAATCTCTATATATATAACAAAAATACACTTTATTTCATTCCATTATTATTTCATTATTTCCCAGTATTACGGGCTTGGGTAGGAGATCCTTTGATTCGCTCGATTCACAACGATAGTATTCATCGAAGGTAAAGATTCAATGAATACTACGTTGATTGACAGCGGAAACGGTGTTTAACGCATGCGCAGTTATTAACTGAGACAGGAGCGTGCATTGCTGATACGTAAACAGCGGGTGGGACCGCTGAATACGTAATATTGAGGATAATAAGGAAGTTGAGAGTGGGAGGAGCAGGTACAGTCAATCGACGATATTTTGATTTGTAAATTAAAAATATATTTCCAATTTTTTTAACAAATGAAAGAGGTGGGTTGGTTATTATAATGATTATCTATATAAATATAATGTCCAACCAGTTAGAATTTACATTCACTTTAAAATAAATCCTAAAATAGATACAATGTAACTATTAGTTATATTGTAGCTAGCTTAGGGTTTATTTTACAGGTAAGTATTTAGTTTTAAATAGGAATAATTTAATTAATGATAGGAATTTTATTTAGATTTATTGTAATTATATTTAAGTTAGGGGGGTGTTAGGGTTAGACTTAGGTTTAGGGGTTAATACCCTTAATATAGTTGCAGCGACGTTGGGGGCGGCAGATTAGGGGTTAATAAATGTAGGTTGGTGTCGGCGATGTTAGGGACTGTGGATTAAGGATTAATAATATTTAACTAGTGTTTGCGAGGCGGGAGTGCAGCGGTTTAGGGGTTAATACATTTATTAAAGTGACGGCGGTATCCGGTCGGCAGATTAGGGGTTAAAATTTTTATTTAAGTGTTTGCGATTTGGGGAGGGCCTCGGTTTAGGGGTTAATAGGTAGTTTATGGGTGTTAGTGTACTTTTTAGCACTTTAGTTAAGAGTTTTATGTTACGGGTTTAGCCCATAAAACTCTTAACTACTGACTTTTGAATGCAGTAGGAGTCTTGACAGGAGAGGGTGTACTGCTCACTTTCTCCAAGACTCGTAATACCGGCGTTAGGAAAATCCCATAGAAAAGATAGGATATGCAATTGACGTAAAGAGTCGCGGAAGAAAAGTGAGCGGTACACCTGTACCTGCCAGACTCGTAATACCAGCGGGCGTTAAAAAGCAGCGTTAGGACCTCTCAACGCTGCTTTTTAAGGCTAATGCAAGACTCATAATCTAGCCGATAGTTTTGCTTATTTTTTAAGAACATTGTGCTGATTTTCAGACTCATCCTACAGCAAAAGCCATGGTCCGCAGAGAGCTTCCAAAGCATTAGAGGGATCTCATTGTTAAAAGGTATCAGTCAGGAGAAGAGTACAAAATAATTTCCAAGGCATTAGATATACCATGGAACACAGTGAAGACAGTTATCTTCAAGTGGAGAAAATATGGTGCAACAGTGACATTACCAAGACCTGGACGTTCCTCCAAAATTGATGAAAAGACGAGAAGAAAACTGGTCTGGGAGGCTGCCAAGAGGCCTACAGCAACATTAAAGGAGCTGCAGGGATATCTGGCAAGTACTGGCTGTGTGGTACATGTGACAACAATCTCCTGTATTCTTCATATGTCTGGGCTATGGGGTAGAGTGGCAAGATGGAAGCCTTTTCTTACGAAAAAAAACATCCAAGCCCGGCTAAATTTTGCAAAAACACATCTGAAGTCTCCTAAAAGCATGTAGGAAAAGGTGTTATGGTCTGATGAAACCAAGGTTGGTTTGGCCATAATTCCAAAAGATATGTTTGGTGCAAAAACAACACTGCATATCACCAAAAGAACACCATACCCACAGTGAAGCATGGTGGTGGCAGCATCATGTTTTGTGGCTGTTTTTCTTCAGCTGGAACTGGGGCCTTATTCAAGGTAGAGGGAATTATGAACAGTTGCAAATACCAGTCAATAGTGGCACAAAACCTTCAGGCTTCTGCTAGAAAGCTGAGCATGAAGAGGAACTTCATCTTTCAGCATGACAACGACCCAAAGCATACATCCAAATCAACAAAGGAATGGCTTCACCAGAAGAAGATTAAAGTTTTGGAATGGACCAACCAGACCTTAATCTGATTGAAAATCTGTGGGGTGATCTGAAGAGAACTTTGCACAGGAGATGCCCTCACAATCTGATAGATTTGGAGTGTTTTTGCAAAGAAGAGTGGGCAAATCTTCAAGAGTGGGCAAAGTCAAGATGTACCATGCTGATAGACTTATACCCAAAAAGACTGAGTGCTGTACTAGAATCAAAAAGTATTAGTTTAAGGGTGTTCACACTTATGCAACCATATTATTTTAGTTTTTTATTTTTACTTCCCTCCACCAAAAATATTTCAGTTTGTTTTTAATTGAGTTGTACAGTTTATAGGTCATATTAAAGGTGGAAAAAGTTCTGAAATGATTTATCTTTGTCTCATTTTTTTTACATCACAGAAACCTGACATTTTTAACAGGGGTGTATAGACTTTTTATATCCACTGTATATGCGCATTTACAGACTCCTGCTGGATCCTGTTTATGTTATCTGTCTTTTAATATGCAGAGAGGGGGGAGTATCTACTCTTCTTGTTTTCCCAGCCCCTTTCAGTGGGTGTCCCAGACTAACCTCATTAACAGTGCTAAACTTTGAGTATCTAAGTAAGTTATTAAAAGGTTTTATACTGGATGTTTATATCAGTATCCATGCATATTCTTCTTTATAGTAGTGTCTATTAGTAGTAGTATTGTCTATTGCATGCAGTTATATGAAAATTGGTGTATGCTGTCCCATTAACTTGGTTTTAATAGTTTTGCAGGCTCCTCATTTTTTAATTTATGCATAAGTTGGATATTAAACTGCTTTCTTGGAAGGTGTTATTTCTTTTGGCTATCTCTTCTGCTAGAAGAGTTTCAGAATTATCTGCTCTTTCTTGTGAGCCTCCTTATCTGATTTTTCATCTGGATAAGGTAGTTTTACAGACTACTTTTGACTTTTTGCCTAAGGTTGTTCTCTCAGCTAACTTTAGCAGAGAGATTGTTGTTCCTTTTTTTGTGCCCTAATCCCAAGAATGCTTTAGAGAGATTTGTGCATAATTTGGATGTTGTTAGGGCATTGAAATATTACATTGATGCTACTGAGGACTTTAGACAAACTTCTAGTTTGTTCATTCACTTTTCTGGTCCTAAGAAAGGTCAGAAAGTTTATGCTGTTTCTTTAGCCTCTTGGTTGAAACTTTTAATTCACAAAGCTTATTTGGAGACAGGTCAGCCTCCACCACAGCTGATTACTGCTCATTCTACTAGGTCAGTTTCCATTTCTTGGCCTTCAAGAATAAGGCTTCAGATTTGCAACACAGCTATTTGGTCTTTGCATACTTTTACAGAATTCTACCATTTTGATGTTTTTGCTTCTTCTGAGGTAGCCTTTGTTAGGAGGGTTCTTCAGGCAGTTGTCTCAATTTGATTTTTTTGCCTGTTTGATTTATTTTAAATGACCACTTAATGCAGTAGAATTGCATAATTAACAGCTGCATAATAAATTGTAACGATCTGTGATAATATGTAAAGCTCTGTCATATGCAGTAAGTATTTAAGTAAACATTTAAGACCTCTAAGCAGGATAAATAATTGTGGAGTGTTACAAGTTACTAAGTGTGCTTGCTAGTAAGATAAACACTAACTTAATCACTTGTGTTAATTTTAGCCTGAGGGATAAGACCCAATAATATGAGTAGTACTAATGAGCTTTATCTTAGGCAGGTCTTATATAGTGCAACAGGAAGCATAAGGGTTAAACATAAATAGTATATGTCTGTAAAGTCAGATTCACAGGACAGGTGAAATATGGAACCCAGACTGCACAGTTACAAACAGGAGATTTACCTTCAATTCAACTGTTGTTTAAAGAGTAATGTCAAATGGGAAAACAGAGACTTAAGCACTCTATATACAGAACCTTAATTCAGAAGCAGAGCCTGTGAGAGGAATCCCAGATGCGGTTAGGTAGAATACTTGCAGGGATTAGTGAGCGTGCAGCGTGGTAATGGCTCCGTGTAGCTGGGAGTCTGTATGCTGTCTGTTTAGACAGGGAGAGTGTGTCAGAGCGGTAGCGTGAATCGGCGCTGCGGTGACGTCAGCGGCTGTGGCAGCTTGAAGCAGAAGCTGCTTGTAACGGCAAAAGGTTTCTCTGATCAGGAGAATCTTGTTTTGGTACTCTAGGTAAGGAGTTGAGCTGCTTTACTTTGGCAATAAACTTCAATAAACCAGCAATGCATCTTGGTTACAAGGAGATTAAATAGGGAAACCTGATCTGCTTAATTGAAATAAAAGGTGGTATGACAGGTTAGATACGCTGTGTAAGGTGGAATGGATTTAGACATGACATATCCCCCCTGCAAAGGAACCCCAAAGGTGTCAAGGCGCGGGTCTTTCTGGATGGCGCCTATGGAAAAGGGACACCAGACGGGGTGCAGAGAGATTGGAGGCCGGCTCCCAAGAATCCTCGGAAGAATCGAATCCAGCCCAATGCACTAGGTACTCAAGTTGACCATGGCAACGCCTAGAGTCCAAGATAGAGTGGACTTCATACTCAGGATCGGGTGCCGGGGAAGATGGTGGAGGGAGAGGCAGACATCGGGAGGTGTCACAAGGCTTGATGAGGGAGATGTGGAACGTCGGATGGATGCGGTAGGAAGAAGGCAACTGCAGAGTGACCGTGAGAGGGTTGCTGATGGAGATGATGGGAAAAGGCCCCACAAAAAGGTTGTTGAATTTCCTACAAGGAGTAGGTATCCTGAGATTTTTTGTGGCTAACCAAACCAGGTCACCAACCTTGTATACGGGAGGAGCCCGATGTCGGAGGTCATAGGAGCGTTTCTGGGTGGCTTGAGCTTGCTGAATGTTATCTTTGATTACGGTAAATGTTTGTTTGATAGAATTGATCAGGTCATTAACCTGCGGACAAGGAGTGTCAGTTGGAGGTAACGGATGAAATCGTGGGTGGAGTCCGTTGTTGGCATAAAAGGGTGAATACCCCGTGGAGGTGTTGGTAGTGTTATTAAAGGCGAATTCAGCGTGTGGTAGGAAAGATAGCCAAGAGTCCTGTTTGTTGGAGCAAAAGCATCTCAAATATTGTTCCAACCACTGATTGATTCTCTCACATAACCCATTAGATTGCGGATGGTATGCAGTGGTAAGATGTTGTTGGATAGAAAGAGATTGACAAAGATATTTCCAAAACTTGGAGGTGAATTGTGACCCTCTGTCACTGAGGACGGATGTTGGGAGTCCATGTAGCCTAACAACCTCTTTGATGAACAGTTCTGCAGTTTTTTGAGCAGTCGGTAGTGATTCTATTGGAATAAAATGTGCCATTCGTGAGAATAAGTCAACAACGACAAAGATAACAGTCATGCCGTCGGATTTTGGAAGGTCCACTATGAAGTCCATGGACACACTAGCCCAAGGGCGTTCAGGAATAGGTAAATTCTGTAATAGCCCCAGAGGCAATTGATGTGAGGGTTTACAAGTCTGGCATGTGGGACAAGACTTGACATAATTGTTAACAGACATTCTCATAGATGGCCACCAGAAATATCTGCGAAGTAGATCTAGGGTCTTGTGTATACCCAAGTGACCAGCTAAGGAAGAGTCATGGGAGAGTGATAGGGCTTTGCTGCGGAGCGAAGGAGGTATATAAAGTTTGGAGTGGTTGCAGAGAACTCCGTTGACATCAGGTAAGAGAGGGTAAGAAGATTTTGTTGTATCCAGCTGTTGTTGGGTTTTTAGTTCAGCAAAATCCTTGGAGAGGAGACCTATGATGTGGGACTTGGGGATAATAGTTGAGTAGGATGGGGTTGTCTGGAGTCTAGCATCCTTACGAGAGAGGGCGTCAGCCTTCCCGTTTTTTGTTCCAGGACGGTAAGTGATAGTGTAGGAGAATCGGGAAAAGTAAAGACTCCAGCGGAGCTGACGGGCTGAGAGCGTACGGTTGGTCTGGAGGTATTGCAAGTTCTTATGATCCGTGTAAATCACTATGGGTTGTTCTGCGCCCTCCAATAAGTGTCTCCACTGGTCGAAAGATGACTTAATGGCCAAAAGCTCCTTTTCACCAACCGGATAGTTCAACTCCGCTGGTGTCAGAAGTCTGGAAAAGTAACATACTGGATGGAGTGAGTCTTTTGGAGAAGCTTTTTGTGAGAGAACGGAGCCGATAGCGTAGTCTGATGCATCCACCTCTAGGACAAACTGTGCTTTGCTATTAGGTAGTTGTAGAACTGGGGATGTGATAAACCGCGATTTTAGGAGATCAAAAGCGTTCTGTGCCTGGGAAGTCCATAGAAAGGCAGAAGTGGTTTTGGTCAGATTAGTGAGGGGTTTGGTGATGGCTGCGAAATCTTTAATGAACCGTCTGTAAAAATTTGCAAAGCCTAAAAAACGTTGGACGTCTTTTATATTGGAGGGTCTTGGCCAGGAGGTGATAGCTGTAATTTTACTGTCCTCCATCATGATGTTACTTTTACTAATATTGTAGCCCAAGAAGGAAACCTGACTGACATGGAAAAGGCATTTTTCCAGCTTAACATACAATTTGTGTGTCTGTAGTCTGGATAGTACAAGCCTGACGTGATTGATATGTTCTGAGTAAGAAGAAGAGTAGATTAGGATGTCGTCAAGGTAGACCACCAGAAAAGTGTCAAGAATATCCCTAAAGATGTCATTAATGAAGTTTTGAAATGTTGCCGGAGCATTACAGAGACCGAACGGCATAACGGTATACTCGAAAAGACCATACCTGGTCCTAAATGCCGTCAGCCACTCGTCTCCGGCCCTTATTCTAACAAGGTTGTATGCGCCCCTAAGATCCAGTTTCGTGAATATAGTTGCGCCTCTTAACCTCTCAATCAATTCTGGGATGAGAGGTAGTGGGTATCGGTTCTTTACAGTACGCTTATTGAGTTCCCGATAATCAATTATGGGACGTAAGGACCCATCCTTGTTTTTAACAAAAAAGATGCCGGCTCCAGCAGGGGAAGTGGATGGACGGATAAACCCCTTCTTTAAATTCTCAGCAATGTAAGACTTTAGATGGATTAATTCGGGTCTTGAGAGGGGGTAAATATGCCCATAGGGTATGGTTACCCCAGGGAGAAGGTCAATGGGGCAATCGTAAGGCCTATGTGGAGGCAATGTCTCAGCCTCCTTTTTGTTGAAAACCTCAGAGAAGTCAAGATATGGAGAAGGAATGGTAGGAGTAGTTGTGGAAAGCAAGTTGGAGTTAGGAAAACACGTGGAAGTACAGTAAGGTGATGAGAAGGATAAGGTGAGAGAATCCCAATGAACCGTAGGTTGGTGTTTTTTGAGCCAAGAGATACCCAGAATGATAGGATAAATTGGAGAAGAGATGATATCAAAAGAGATAGTCTCAGAATGACCAGAAGTAGATGTAACAAGGAGAGGGATGGTTTGTTGAGAGACTGGACCTGATGCTAATGGTGTACCATCAATGACTTTAAGAGGCATAGGTGTGCTTTTGAACAAAAAAGGTATTTTATTAACTTCAACTAAACTTAAATCAATAAAGTTTGCACATGCTCCGGTGTCAATCATGGCGTTACAGTTTATCCTGTGTCGATCCCACTGCAAAAGTAAGGGTAAAGTAAGATAGGTGGTAGATAAGGTTTTTGTATGTAAGCAATGTTTAGTTGTGAGTGCCTTACCTAACTTCTGCTTTGTGAGTAAAGGACATTCTTTAACAGTATGTTCAGTCCCCCCACAATACATACAGAGACTGAGTGTACGGCGTCTAGCCTTCTCTTGTGGGGAAAGAGGTCCTCTGAGGAAACTGATATCCATAGGCTGTTCAGCTGAAGAACTGGAAGTAGGAGGTGTGGGTAAAACCCTGCGTACAGGAGTAGTAGAAGGGTTTCTTTCTTGTCTCCTCTCCCTAAGCCTACGGTCTATAGTGATAGTAAGAGCGTATAACTCTTCAAGGCGGTCTGGTATGCCTACCCTGGCTAGTTCGTCCTTAATGTCCTCCGCCAATCCTAGGCGATACTGGTTTTTTAAAGAAACCTCATTCCAGAGGGAATCCCTGGCCCAGATCTTAAAGCGGGTGATATACTCCTCTACCGGTGTTTTTAGTTGCCTGAGGTTTCTTAGTTTACCTTCTGCAGTAACTTGCCGATAGGGGTCGTCATAAAGGGTAGACAAAGCTTTGAGGAATGCATCTAAAGAGTTTAGGATAGGATCCTGAGTCTCATAAAATGAATCTGCCCAGGCCCTAGGTTCTCCCCTCAAGTAGGACAATATAGTGAGCACCTTGCTCCGGTCAGTAGCATAGGTCCTGGGACGTAAGTCAAACAATAGTAGACAGGCATTTCTAAACTGTCTGAAAGTGGAGCGATCACCAGAAAACTTCTCTGGGTATGAGACCTGAGGTTCAGCCTGGTGGTCGTTTCCGGTATTTCTGTTAGATAAAACTTCCCTAAAACAGGCTTTGAGGCTCTGGTTCTCTACTTGCAGCTCTCTAAAAGCCTGGGTCAGATTATCTAAACGTTGGTTAAGGCTGTGTAGTTGTGGGGTCACATCAGAAGGCTCCATTTTAATATGGCTGGTTTATTATGTAACGATCTGTGATAATATGTAAAGCTCTGTCATATGCAGTAAGTATTTAAGTAAACATTTAAGACCTCTAAGCAGGATAAATAATTGTGGAGTGTTACAAGTTACTAAGTGTGCTTGCTAGTAAGATAAACACTAACTTAATCACTTGTGTTAATTTTAGCCTGAGGGATAAGACCCAATAATATGAGTAGTACTAATGAGCTTTATCTTAGGCAGGTCTTATATAGTGCAACAGGAAGCATAAGGGTTAAACATAAATAGTATATGTCTGTAAAGTCAGATTCACAGGACAGGTGAAATATGGAACCCAGACTGCACAGTTACAAACAGGAGATTTACCTTCAATTCAACTGTTGTTTAAAGAGTAATGTCAAATGGGAAAACAGAGACTTAAGCACTCTATATACAGAACCTTAATTCAGAAGCAGAGCCTGTGAGAGGAATCCCAGATGCGGTTAGGTAGAATACTTGCAGGGATTAGTGAGCGTGCAGCGTGGTAATGGCTCCGTGTAGCTGGGAGTCTGTATGCTGTCTGTTTAGACAGGGAGAGTGTGTCAGAGCGGTAGCGTGAATCGGCGCTGCGGTGACGTCAGCGGCTGTGGCAGCTTGAAGCAGAAGCTGCTTGTAACGGCAAAAGGTTTCTCTGATCAGGAGAATCTTGTTTTGGTACTCTAGGTAAGGAGTTGAGCTGCTTTACTTTGGCAATAAACTTCAATAAACCAGCAATGCATCTTGGTTACAAGGAGATTAAATAGGGAAACCTGATCTGCTTAATTGAAATAAAAGGTGGTATGACAGGTTAGATACGCTGTGTAAGGTGGAATGGATTTAGACATGACATAAATAGACAATAATTTAACACCTACTCTAAATTTCAAATAAGCAATAGATTTTTTTTCTGACAAATGTATTTTTTCTCACATTTGCCTGCCCCCCTGTATCATGTGACAGACATCAGCCAATCACAGACTAGTATAAGTATACCCTGTGAGCTTGAGCACATGCTCAGTAGGATCTTGTTCCCCCAGAAAGTGTAAATATAAAAAGACTGCCAAATTTGAAAATGAAATTGTCTTAAAACTGCATGCTCTTTCTGAATCATAACAATCTATTTTGACTTGAGTGTCCCTTTAAGTGGATTAAAAAAAAAAATGTTGGGATTGTGGATTTAATTTCTCAGTGAAAAAATGTTTTTAAATCTCTCCCTTTATGTTATTACTCGTGGACTCCACAGCTTGGGTATTAGTTCCCAGGAGTAATGGGATTGTGGACTCTCTCACCACCTGTATGAAAGAAGACACAATTTATGTTTACCTGATAAATTCCTTTCCTTCATAGTGGTGAGAGTCAATGAAACCCAACTCTTATGTTTTTTGAGGTTCGATTTTTCTTTAGCACATCTTTTTTTCCCCCTGCTCCTTGTCTGTGGCTCTTATTCCTTTTCCTTACCTAACTGTCACCTAGATTACGGGTTTTGCGTTTCAGCGTTAAAACAGCACCGCAGCCATTACAAGTCTTGTCGGTATAGCTGTACCGCAAGCCTTTTAGTCTGTACCGCAACGTCAGTCCCGCACACGTAAAAATTACATTTTTTCATGGGACTTTCATAGCATAGCCATTACGAGTTTTGGAGTGAGGCTAAAAAGCTTGCGTTGCAGCCTATACCGACAAGATCCGTTCTGCAATCTAAAAGCAGTAGTTATGAGTTCTACGCTACAAAACTATAACATAAAACTCATAAACTGCTACAAAGTACACTAAACACCCATAAACTACCTATTAACCCCTAAACCGATGCCCTCCCGCATCGCAAACACTATATTAAAGTTATTAACCCCTAATCTGCCGCTCCTGACATCGCCGTCACTAAAAAAAATATTAACCCCTATTCTGCCGCTCCCCGACATCGTCACCACTATAATAAAGTTATTAACCCCTAAACGCCGCCCTCCCGCATCGCAAACACTATTTAAATATTATTAACCCCTTATATGCTGTCCGAACGAAATATACTAAAGTAAACTATTAACCCCTAAACCGAAAGCCCTCCACATCGCAATAAACTAAATTAAACTAGTAACCCCCTAAACCTAACGCTCCCCTAACTTTATATTAAAATGACAATTTCCCTAACTTAATTTAAAATAAAACATACCTATCATTAAAAAAAACTAAGTTTAAACTAACAATTAAACTAATATAACTATTAACTAAACTAATATAAAATTAAACTAACTACCAATTAAATAAAACTAAATAAAATAAAACACATTAAAAAAATCCTAACACTACTCTATAAATTACAAACTATCTAATTATAAAAAATAAAAAAAAGACTAAATTACAAAAAATAAACAAAATTATCCAAAATAAAAAAGAATTACACCTAATCTAATAGCCCTATCAAAATAAAAAAAAACACCCAAAATATAAAAAACCCTAGCCTACAATAAACTTTAAAAAAGGCCCTTAAAGGGCCTTTTGTGGGGCATTGCCCCAAAGATTTCAGCTCTTTATCCTGAAAAAAAATACAAAGACCCCCCCAACAGTAAAACCCACCACCCAACCAACCCCCCAAAATAATAAAAATGAATGTGTGTAAGGTGGCGTAACAGGAGCCAGGATCTCCTCCCCCAAGGGAGAAGTCAAATTAGTACGTATGGTAGCCAAAATATGGTCAGGAGGTATAACAGGAGTAGGTACAGACTCCTCCTTGGACAGAGGCGAAAATTGTCGAGAGAGGGCATCAGCCCTAACATTCTTACTACCAGGCAGGTAGGAGACCACATAATTAAACCGAGACAAAAATAGCGCCCATCTGGCCTGTCGGGGCGACAAACGTTTTGCTTCAGATAGATAAGTTAAATTCTTGTGGTCAGTAAGAATGAGCACTGGCACGCTAGTACCCTCGAGAAGATGCCTCCATTCCTTAAGTGCCAAAATTATGGCCAGTAATTCCCTGTCGCCAATTTTATAATTGCACTCCGCTGGAGACAATTTCTTAGAGAAGAAACCACACGGATGCAAGGAACCGTCAGGTGTAGGACGTTGAGACAAGAGGGCACCTACTCCAGTCTCAGACGCATCAACCTCAAGAACGAAAGGCAGGGCAGGTTTAGGATGAGCCAGAATTGGAGTGGCAGCAAAGGCAGTCTTAAGACTATCAAAGGCCTTAATGGCAGTAGGTGACCAATGGAGTGGATCATTCTCTTTACGGGTCATGTCTGTGATAGGTTTGACCAAGGAAGAAAAGTTTTTAATAATAAACTTTCTATAGTAATTGGCGAACCCCAAAAAACATTGAATAGACCGAAGACCAACTGGGCGAGGCCACTGCAGAACTGCAGATAACTTGTCAGGATCCATGGAGAACCCTGCAATGGAGATAACATAACCTAGGAAGGTTACTTGAGTCTGATGGAACTCACATTTCTCGAGTTTACAAAACAGGCCGTTCTCACGTAGTCTCTGAAGAACCCGTGTAACATCAGAACAATGAGCCTCAAGTGTGGGTGAGTGTATGAGGATGTTGTCTAAGTACACCACAACACACTGTTGCAACATATCTCATAGGACATCATTAATAAATTCATGAAATACAGCAGGGGCATTACAAGATACTTATAATGCCCGCTCCTGGTGTTAAATGCTGTTTTCCATTTGTGGCCCTCCTTAATCTTAACGAGATTGTACGCTCCTCTCAAATCAAGTTTAGTAAAGACCGTAGCTCCCTTGAGGCGGTCATAAAGAGTTCCGTAATAAGCGGAATAGGGTAAGCATTCTTAAAGGTAAGACGATTAAGACCCCTATAATCGATACATGGTCTTAACTCGCCACCCTTTTTCTTCACAAAGAAGAAGCCAGCCCCTGCAGGAGAGCAGGATTTGCGGATGATCCCCCATGACAGAGCATCGGCAACATACTCCTCCATAGCACAATTCTCTGCAACAGACAGAGGGTACACCCGGCCCCGAGGAGGAATGGCTCCGGGTTGCAGGTCTATGGCACAATCGTAAGACCAGTGAGGAGGCAGCGTACCGGCATGCACCTTGTCAAACACATCTAGGAACTCTCGGTACTCCTCTGGCAATTGAGAAACCGAAGAAGTGCACAAGACTTTAACTGGTTTCCGAAGACAAGTGGAAATACATTGCGGGGACCACAACAAAATTTCGGACCTGCGCCAGTCGAGACTGGGATTGTGCTTTTGGAGCCAGGGATAACCCAGAACAACCAGAAAATGCGGATAGTTTATCACCTGGAACTGGAGGGTTTCAAAATGGAGAGCCCCAACAGCCATGGACAACGGAGCAGTTTCGTGAGTAACGAGTGCGGGCTGAAGGGGCCTGCCATCAATGGCCTCAATAGCAAGCGGAACGGACTGAGGCAAAATAGCCTGCAGCACCGGAGTCAACAAGAGCCTGGGTGACTATGGAGGAGTCCACTCAGGAAAGGACAACCGTGACCAAAGGTTTCTCCTTAAGCGGTTCCGGGGACGAGGATAAACCACCCAAGGTCTGCCCCTGACAGGACCTTAGGTGTGAGCGTTTCCCGGCCGTGTAGGACAAAACTTCAAAAGGTGGACCTGTAACCCACAATAGAGGCAGAGCCCCTCCCTCCTCCTAAAGGCCCTCTCCACCACGGAGAGGCGCGTGAATCCCAGCTGCATCGGCTCAGCAGTACCTGGTGACTCTGGACCAGGAGGCATGGGAGGAGAGGGAGGCATGGGTGGGAACGAACACGTAGGAGACAATGGAACAGGAGGCTTCCGCAAGCGCTCCTTGAAAGAGGGCGGCCTCTCTCTGAGTCTGATGTCAATTAGGATAAAAAAAGACACCAATGCCTCGAGATCCTCTGGTAAATCTCTGGCAGCAACTTCGTCTTTAATCTCATCAGAGAGCCCATGAAAGAAGGCGGCAACAAGGGCTTCATTGTTCTAACCTACCTCTGCTGCAAGCGTATGGAACTCAATAGCATACTGAGCAACAGATCTTGTACCTTGCTGAATGGACATGAGTCATTTAGCAGCAGAGGAGGAGCGAGCCGGAACATCAAATACCCTTCGAAAGAAGGCCACAAATTCAGGGTAATTTGAAATCACAGGTTTATTAGTCTCCCACAAGGGATTAACCCAGGCAAGAGCTGTGTCAGAGAGTAACGAGATGAGAAATCCCACCTTAGCTCTGTCAGAGGGAAACGCCTGAGGTAACATCTCAAAGTAAATGCCTACCTGGTTCACAAGGTTTGTGCTCTATAGAGGATATATAGATGACCTGCTAATAATCTGGGAAGGCACTGAACAAGACCTAACTAAGATGTTTAATTATATGAATACCTATACTTGGGGTTTAAAGTTTACCTCCAATTGGAGCAAAAGCTCAGTCACATTCTTAGACTTAGAAATAATGGTTATAGATGAAAAATTGGAAACTAGAACCCATTTAAAAAAAAACTGACTCTAACAACTACATACATTCCAATAGCTGTCACCTAGATATCTGGAAAAAAGTATTCCTGTAGGTCAGTACTTACGTATAAAGAAAAATTGCTCCGGATTCATAGATTTTGAGCAACAGTCAGAAATGTTAGCAGAAAGGTTTCACTCAAGAGGCTATAAAACTGATGTCACCAATAATGCCATTGAAAGAGCAAAAATACCAACAGAGATACTTTGCTAACATATAAAGAAAAATCAAAAGATGATAATGAAAAAATAAAAATACCATTTATCACTGACTATCATGCAGATTATAACATCATAAAAAGAATAGTTAAAAAAAAACTGGCATCTTATTAAAGAGGATGATATCTTGGGGGACAAAATTTCTGAGAACCCAAATTTTTTATTTAAAAAAGCAGCAAATTTGAAAACTATCCTGGCCCCTAGTGAACTTAGGCTCCCTAAAAAAAGCCATCCAAAACAAAAAGACTTAATGGAAAAAATATTGCAGGTTTTTTCCCTTGCTATTCGTGCAAGGCTTGCAGCCATAGCAAAAAGTTAAACAATATAAAGATAAATGATTCAGAAAAACCATTCACCATAAAAGATATTATAAGGTGCACCAATAAAAATGTGATTTATGTTCTAAAATGTTTATGTAATCTCTTCTACTTTGGAGAAACAAAAAGAATGGTAAAAGATAGAATCAGAGAACACTTAAATAACATCAAAAATGGTATTGATGACACCCATTTGTATAAACATTTCAAGACCACCCATAAAGGTAACACTAAAGATCTGCTTTATTGGGGAATAAAGAAAGTACACAAACACTGGAGAGGAGGAAGCATAGAAAAGAAACTGTTGATAAAAGAAGCAGAATTAATTTATAAATACAACACATTATTTCCAAAAGGTTTAAATTCTGAACTAGATCTCTCTCCCTTCCATTTAGAATAACTTTGGAATATAATATATAATTCACGAATAAAAATAAAACATCTATCATAATATATAAATGTCACCTGCTCATTATGTGTAACAGTCTGTACAAGTAAAATATCATATCCCACTAATAGTTTCGTTATATATTTCTAATGATACTGGTTCAGTTTATATTCACTAGTTAGAATCTATCAGATTCAATATATTTGTTTTAACCACTATTTTGAAATTTAAATATATTCATTATGCCTAGTCTATGCTAAAAATTTATGACAAGATGAGTAAATAAGGAATACATTTTTAAATGCATATAAGAATGAAAACATTTATACTTCAGATACCAAAAGGTAACTTTCCACCTTAAAAATAATGAGAATGAGAACAAAGACAAGAACCATTGACACCGGCATGAGTTATCCAGAATCCACCTTTAATCAAAATGAAAATTAACCAATCAGGCTCTGGCAACATATTTAAAAACCATAAACTCCAAGTCACAAGCATCTTGATAAAGCTCTGTATAGAGCGAAACGCGTCGATCTTTGTGACTAATCTGTGAAATTTTAAAGTGAAGAATCATCACCTTTTCCAATCTGAGACAACTACTGTGGCTTAGTAACCCGGGTTATTTTTACATCTTTATTCATCATCACATCATTACTTCATCACTTTGTCTCCTAAAACTACATCGTCCCTGCGTGCAAAGCACTAAGTGCAGGAAGTTTTGGATGTACCATTCTATAAACCACAACCGTTAAAACTAGCACAGTAATCTTTTGGACCTGACAACAGAAACGGGATAGTGACGTCAGACGCCAAGAATCACTACATGAAACAAGTAAGCTACAAGTGTAACAGCTACGCATAAGAAGATAAGGTAACTCATACCAAAGGTGTGTTTAAATCTCACACTAAAGAGACTTTGGGGCCTAGTTATCAAGCCGTCAACCTCAAATACGCAGGAATTCCGCAGCGTATTTGTGGCGAGGCTGATTCACCTTAGTTATCAAAGGCTAGAGACCGGCAAAAGTAGAATTTTGTGACGTAAACTTCGATCCGCCAATCAGATTGAGCTCGCATTCTATTGGCTGATCGGAACAGCCAATAGAATGCGAGCTCAATCTGATTGGCTGATTGGATCAGCCAATCGGATTGAACTTGAATCTGATTGGCTGATTCAATCAGCCAATCAGATTTTTCCTACCTTTATTCCGATTGGCTGATAGAATCCTATCAGCCAATCGGAATTGAAGGGACGCCATCTTGGATGACATCCTTTAAAGGAGCCTTCATTCGTCGGTAGTCCGTCGGGAAAGAAGGATGTTCCGCGTCGGCGGGATGAAGATTGAAGACCCCGCTTGGAAGATGACATCGCCCGGATAGAAGACTTCTTCAGCACCTCTTGGAAGATGACATCGCCCGGATGGAAGACTTCTTCAGCGCCGCTTGGAGGATCACTTCATCGGATGGAAGATTTCTTCAGCGCCGCTTGGAGGATAACTTCTGCCGCTCCGGGTCTCCTCTTCGGTTCCATCGCTGCTCGGCTGAGTGAAGACGACTCAAGGTAGGATGATCTTCAGGGGATTAGTGTTAGGTTATTTTAAGGGGGGTTTGGGTTAGATTAGGGGTATGTGGGTGGTGGGTTTTAATGTTGGGGGGGGGGTTGTATTTTTCTTTTACAGGCAAAAGAGCTGAATTCTTTGGGGCATGCCCCACAAATGGCCCTTTTAAGGGCTGGTAAGGTAAAAGAGCTTTGAACTTTTTTAATTTAGAATAGGGTAGGGCATTTTTTTATTTTGGGGGGGTTTGTTATTTTATTAAGGGGCTTAGATTAGGTGTAAGTAGCTTAAAATTGTTGTAATATTTTTAAAATGTTTGTAACTTATTTTTTTTATTTTTTGTAACTTAGCTTTTTTTTATTTTTTGTACTTTAGTTAGTTTATGTAATTGTATTTAATTGTAGTTATTTGTAGGTAATTTATTTAATTAATTTAATGATAGTGTAGTGTTAGGTTTAATTGTAACTTAGGTTAGGATTTATTTTACAGGTAATTTTGTATTTCTTTTAGCTAAGTAGTTATTAAATAGTTAATAACTATTTAATAACTATTCTAACTAGCTAAAATAAATACAAAGTTACCTGTAAAATAAATATAAATCCTAAGATAGCTACAATGTAATTATTAATTACATTGTAGCTATCTTAGGGTTTATTTTACCGGTAAGTATTTAGTTTTAAATAGGAATAATTTATTTAAGTATAGTGTAGTGTTAGGTGTAATTGTAACTTAGGTTAGTTTTTATTTTACAGGTTCATTTCTCTTTATTTTAGCTAGGTAAGCTATTAAATAGTTAATAACTATTTAATAGCTATTGTACCTAGTTAAAATAAATTGAAATTTGCCTGTAAAATAAAAATAAATCCTAAGATAGCTACAATATAATTATTATTTATATTGTAGCTATATTAGGGTTTATTTTAAAGGTAAGTATTTAGTTTTAAATAGGATTAATTTAGTTCATAATAGAAATATTATTTAGATTTATTTAATTAATATTTAAGTTAGGGGGGTGTTAGGGTTAGTGTTAGACTTAGGTTTAGGGGTTAATAATTTTATTACAGTGGCGGCGGTGTAGTGGGGGCAGGATAGGGGTTAATAAATTTATTATAGGTGGCGACGGTGTAGGGGGGGCAGGATAGGGGTTAATAAATTTAATATAGGATGCGGCGGGGTCAGGGAGCGGCGGTTTAGGGGTTAAACTATTTATTTAGTTGCGGCGAGGTGCGGGATCAGCAGGATTAGGGGTTAATAACTTTATTATAGAGGGCGACGGTGTAGGGGGGGCAGGATAGGGGTTACTAGGTATAATGTAGGTGGCAGCGGTGTCCGGGAGCGGCGGTTTAGGGGTTAATACATTTATAAGAGTTGCAGCGGGGTCTAGGAGTGGCGGTTTAGGGGTTAATACATTTATAAGAGTTGCAGCGGGGTCTAGGAGTGGCGGTTTAGGGGTTAATAACTTTATTGAGTTGCGGGAGGCTCCGGGGGCGCCGGTATAGGGGGTAGAACATTGTAGTTAGTGTGGGTGCTTAGTGACAGGCTAGCAAGAAAGCTGTAAAAAAGCCGAAGAGCAGCGAGATCGGATGAGTGATAACTCTCACAGTCCGCTGCTCATCGCCCCGTACTTGGTGCGCGGCTTTTTGACAGCTTTTTTGATAACTTAGGCAAATTTTTGCAGGTCTGCGGCGGCGATGTGAGGCGAGCTTAGGCGATCGTATTGGGCCGGCGAAGACAGGCGAAGACAGGTAAAATAGACACGTTGATAACTACCCCCCAGTATGTGCTTAAGTATGCAGAGGATCTATAACTAATATGATCTGTACTTATGAACTTCTGCTATAAAGTATTCCTATGTGCAGTGAACAGTACTGATTCTTATAGAAACATAACACCTCAAGATATTTCACTGCGTTTAGTTAGCAACATCCTGCTACATTTTGTTATTAACCGAGATTGTTTAGGAAGTATATCGACAATTTTTAGATTACAGTCTATTTCAGAATAGTTTTATTAATTGTTTTATTGTTATTTAATTCTGGGGAGACGTCCCCAAGTTTGTGCATACATAGTAACATAGTAACATAGTAGATAAGGTTGAAAAAAGACTGAAGTCCATCGAGTTCAACCTATACAAATCTAAAATACTTACAAAAAGCTCCAGTTAAGCTTAAATAACCCCATTAAAATGTGACCCATTTAATACTAGCAATCATATCCATGAATTTTGTTTATATACAGAAATTTATCCAGACTATTTTTAAATGTATCTATGGTATTGGCATTCACTACCTCCTTTGGTAATGAGTTCCACAATTTTATTGCTCTTACAGTGAAAAAACGTTTCCGTTGCAGGAGATTAAATCTCCTTTCCTCCAACCTTAAATTATGACCTCTTGTCAGAACCAATTTTCTTGGAATAAAAAGAGCTTCTGCCATCTCTGTATATGGGCCTTGAATATATTTATATAAAGTAATCATGTCACCTCTCAAGCGCCTTTTTTCTAAAGAGAACAGACCCAGTTTGGCTAGCCTCTCCTCATAGGTTAATTTCTCCAATCCCCTTATTAGCTTTGTGGCCCTTCTCTGAACTTTTTCTAGTTCTGCAATATCTTTTTTAGCAATCGGTCCCCAGAACTGCACTCCAAACTCAAGGTGAGGTCTTACCAGGGCTTTATATAATGACAGAATTATGCTTTCCTCCCTTGAATCAATGCCTCTTTTAATACATGCTAGTATCTTATTAGCCTTTGAAGCCGCTGCCCTGCATTGTGCACTCATCTTTAGCTTGTTATCTATTACTACTCCCAAATCCCTTTCCTCCTGTGTTTGGCTAAGTCTTGTCCCATTTAAAAAATACATAGCCTGCTTATTTTTACTTCCAAAATGTAGAACCTTACATTTTTCCGTATTAAATCTCATTTTCCATTCACTTGCCCATAGTTCTAATTTTAGCAAATCCCTACATTATATTTATGTATACTCCGTATTAAGTTTCTACCGAGGGTTTGGTTGCAAATAAATTGTATTAATTTTTTAAGTTTACTTTGGTTTTTCAAGTTTACTTTGGTTTTAGTATTCACTTATCAATTTTTATTAAGTGAGGGTCTGGTTATAAATAAATTTTATTATTTTAAGCACTCATTACATTTAACTCTTCACACTATTATGTTTAGACAATTAATTTGAACACTCACACTGTACACAAAATATAATATATATATAATTTTGATTACCACATGTCACATACCCAATCTAGCACTTCATGCAACTTATATATCAGAACTATTAACTTTAACACTCACACTGTACAGGCAGTATATTTAGACACAGAATTTCGATTATCACTTGTTACATGTCTAGAACTTAATACACTTTATCAGAACCTTCTGAGATAATTATTCAACACCTTTTGGGTCAAAATATTAATTTTAGATATATCACTGTTTGAATATTTAGCAGTACCTACATTCACCTTTAATCAACTCTCCTCTATACACATTTTCCAGCTGATAGAAAATATATTCCATTCATTTTATTTAGTTTAAGATTCCTTCAGCTTTTTTTAGCGCCCTCACTCCCCATACACAATCTGTTTAGGGGTTAATACCTTTTATTTAGTGACGGCGATGTCGGGGAGCGGCAGAATAGGGGTTAATAACTTTAATATAGTGGCGGCGATGTTGGGGTGCGGCGGAATAGGGGTTAATAACTTTATTTAGTTGGTGATATCGGGAGCGGTAGATTAGGGGTTAATAAATTTATTTAGGTGGCGGCAATATCGGGAGCGGCAGATTAGGGGTGTTTAGACTCTGGGTTTATGTTACGGTGTGAGGTTTAAACATAACTTTTATTTCCCCCATAGATATCAATGGGGCTGCGTTACAGAGCTTTTCATTCCGCGATCGCAGGTGTTAGGCTTTTTTTAGCCCGCTCTCCCCATTGATGTCTAGGGGGGAAGCGTGCACGAGCACGTCAAAATAGCGCTTGAATTGTGTGCAGTATGGAGCTCAACGCAACCATATCGCACGCACAAGCCGGCTGTTTAAAAACTTGTAATGGCTGTGCTATAGGGGGTTAAATGACGCAACTTTTGTTGCGTTCGTTAATTTCCCTATAGCGCACATAACTCATAATCTAAGTGTGTGTTTGGCTATACCTTAGACTGAGGTATGTGTGAAAGTCTTATAGAAAGGTGCTGAGATAGCACAACAATGATGACTAGTGGATGCAAACATACATACAAGTCCTCCTGAAATACCAGAGTTGCGGTATGTGGAATGTCAAAAACTTTCTTCTGTGATGGAACAGATGCGGCTGCTGGCTCCCTCACTGGCTCAATCTGGCTAATGAGCAATGGGATCTGTGACAAAGATATAAAAGAAGAAGGTGCCAAAATAGTGCAAGATCACTGATGGCAAGAGATATCCGTGAGATAAATAAAGGGTACTCACAAATTGGTAGGCACTTAAAAAGTGCAAGTTATGCCTGCTGAATACTCACAAGCCTTTCAGATAGCTCACAAGGACAAAACCGTTACTGCTCCTCCTTTGTGATCGATCTGTGACTCCAGCAGGTAGCGGTTGAGTAGCAGCTGAGAGATCCAATGTGATCAGCTGAATATTTCCATTTTCCACAAGCAAACACACAGCACAGACACCAGATCAATAGGAGAGTTATTGGAAATGTTTCTATAAATAGTGATGTCGTGAACAGTTTGCCGGAGAACAGTTCCCGACGAACATAGCTTGTTCACGTTCGCAGCGGCGGGCGAACATATGCAATGTTCGATCCGCCCCCTATTCATCATCATTGCCTAAACTTTGACCCTGTATCTCACAGTCAGCAGGCACATTCCAGCCAATCAGCAGCAGACCCTCCCTCCCAGACCCTTACACCTCATGGACAGCAGCCATTTTAGATTCATTCGGAAGCTGCATTGCTAGTGAGAGGAGGGACAGTGTAGCTGCTGCTAATTTAATAGGGAAATCAATAGCTAGGCTAGTGTATTCAGTGTCCACTACAGTCCTGAAGGACTCATCTGATCTCTGCTGTAAGGACCGCACCCCAAAAAGCCCTTTTTAGGGCTAGAACATCAGTCTTTTTTAATTTATTTTTTTCTTTGTAATCTAATTGCATTTGCCTGCGTGTGTCAGGCTCACAGCATATACTGTGCCTACTTGCTCAGTGCCACCACCACTCATATCTGGTGTAACATTAGTGTAAATTAAAAAAAAAAAAACTTTTACATCAGTCTGCTAGTGTAATCTAATTTCAGTTGCCAGGCCAGCCTGCCACTGCCAGCCTGTGTGTCAGGCTCACAGCATATACTGTGCCTACTTGCTCAGTGCCACCACCAGTCATATCTGGTGTAACAGTAGTGTAAATTTTTTTAAAAAAACTTTTACATCAGTCTGCTAGTGTAATCTAATAGCAGTTGCCTGCCTGCCACTGCCAGTCTGTGTGTCAGGCTCACAGCATATACTGTGCCTACTTGCTCAGTGCCACCACTCATATCTGTTGTAACATTGGTGTAAATTTTAAAAAAAACTTTTACATCAGTCTGCTAGTGTAATCTAATTTCAATTGCCATGCCAGGCCAGCCTGCCACTGCCAGCCTGTGTGTCAGGCTCACAGCATATACTGTGCCTTCTTTCTCAGTGCCACCACCAGTCATATCTGGTGTAACAGTAGTGTAATTTTTAAAAAAAAATTTTTTACATCAGTCTGCTAGCGTAATCTAATTGCAGTTGCCAGGCCAGCCTGCCACTGCCAGCATGTGTGTCGGGCTCACAGTGTATACTGTGCCCACTTGCCCAGTACCACCACTCATATTATCTTGTTTAATAGTAGTGTAAGTGTACATTTAAAAATAAAAAAACTATTTTGACTGTGAAACATCAGTCTGCTTTTTTGTGTCAGGCTCACAGCATATACTGTGCCCACTTGTCCAGTGCCACCACTCATATTATCTTGTGTAATAGTAGTGTAAGGGTACATTTTAAAAATAAAAAAAACTATTTTGACTGTGAAACATCAGTCTGCTTTTTTGTGTCAGGCTCACAGCGTATACTGTGCCCACTTGTTCAGTGCCACCACTCATATCTTGTTTAATAGTAGTGTAAGTGTACATTTTAAAAATCAAAAACTATTTTGACTTTGAAACATCAGTCTGCTTTTTTGTGTCAGGCTCACAGTGTATACTGTGCCCACTTGCCCAGTGCCACCACTCATATTATCTTGTTTAATAGTAGTGTAAGTGTACATTTAAAAATAAAAAAACTATTTTGACTGTGAAACATCAGTCTGCTTTTTTGTGTCAGGCTCACAGCGTATACTGTGCCCACTTGCCCAGTGCCACCACTCATATTATCTTGTTTAATAGTAGTGTAAGTGTACATTTTAAAATAAAAAAACTATTTTGACTGGGAAACATCAGTCTGCTTTTTTGTGTCAGGCTCACAGCGTATACTATGCCCACTCACAGTAGCTTGCACGCATAGTAGCACTAATCGAAAAAAAAATGACAGGCAGAGGCAGGCCAACCCGCAGGGGCCGTCGTGGTCGTGGGATGAACACATGAGGACAAGCAGCACACAAACTCAAAGCCACCATCCTCCTCCTGGTCAAGCATCTTCAGCCACGTCAACCACTGCTGTGCTCCTTGCCCCCTCTCAACCATCCGCCAATCCGTCTCTCTTCCGGAGCAGTTCCTGCTCATCTGCCCACAGTCAGGTGTCTGTCAAGGACATGTTTGAGCGTAAGAAGCCAATGTCACCAAGTCACCCCCTTGCCCGGCGTCTGACAGCTGGCTTGTCTGAACTGTTAGCCCGCCAGCTTTTACCATACAAGCTGGTGGAGTCTGAGGCATTCAAAAAATTTGTAGCTATTGGGACACCGCAGTGGAAGGTACCCGGCCAAAATTTCTTTGCACAAAAGGCAATCCCAAACCTGTACTCGATTGTGCGAAAGGAAGTAATGGCATGTCTGGCACACAGTGTTGGGGCAAGGGTCCATCTGACCACTGATAGCTGGTCTGCAAAGCATGGTCAGGGCAGGTATATCACCTACACTGTGCATTGGGTAAACCTGCTGACGGCTGCCAAGCATGGAATGCCTGGCTCTGCAGAGGAGTTGGTGACACCGCCACGACTTGCAGGCAGGCCTGCTGCCACCTCCTCTACTCCTCCTACTCCATCCTCTTCCATAACCTCCTCGGCTGAGTCCTCATCTGCTGCTGCATCTTGCTCCACATCAACGGCACCCCCCCCAGCTCTCCAGGTACTATTCCACATCCCGGATACAGCAGTGTCACGCCGTCTTAGGGTTGACTTGCCTGAAAGTAGAGAGTCACACCGCAGCAGCACTCCTGTCCGCCCTGAACGCACAGGTGGATCAGTGGCTGACTCCGCACCAACTGGAGATCGGCAAAGGGATTTCTGACAACTGAAGTAATTTGGTGGCGGCATTGAAATTGGGCAAGTTGACACATGTGCAGTGCATGGCACATGTGTGTAATCTGATTGTACAACGCTTTGTGCATAAGTACCCAGGCTTACAGGACGTCCTGAAGCAGGCCAGGAAGGTGTGTGGCCATTTCAGGTGTTCCTACATGGCCATGGCGCACTTGTCAGATATCCAGCTGCGATACAACCTGCCAGTGAGGCGCTTGATTTGCGACAGCCCGACACGTTGGAATTCAACACTCCTAATGTTCGACCGCCTGCTCCAACAAGAAAAAGCCATTAACGAGTATTTGTATGACCGGGGTGCTAGGACAGCCTCTGGGGAGCTGGGAATTTTTTTGCCACGTTACTGGACGCTCATGCGCAATGCCTGTAGGCTCATGCATCCTTTTGAGGAGGTGACAAACCTAGTCAGTTGCACTGAAGGCACCATCAGCGACATCATACCATTTGTTTTCATCCTGGAGCATGCCCTGCGAAGATTGCTGGATCAGGCCGTAGATGAGCATGAAGAGGAAGAGTTGTGGTGACCATCACCACCAGAAACAGCCTTATCAGCATTGCTTGCTGGACCAGCGGCAACGCAGGAAGAGGATTGTGAGGAAGAGGAGTCAGAGGAGGAATGTGGCTTTGAGGAGGAGGAGGAAGAACAAGCACAACAGGCATCCCAGGGTGCTCGTTGTCACCTATCTGGTACCCGTGGTGTTGTACGTGGCTGGGGGGAAGAAAATACCTTCAGTGAGGACGAGGAACAGGACATGAGTAGCTCGGCATCCAACCTTGTGCAAATGGGGTATTTCATGCTGTCGTGCCTGTTGAGGGACACTCGTATAAAAAAGCTGAAGGAGAATGAACTGTACTGGGTGTCCACGCTACTAGACCCCCGGTATAAGCATAAAGTGCTTGAAATGTTACCGAATTCCCGCAAGTCGGAAAGGATGGAGCAGTTCAAAAATAAATTAAAAAGTATGCTTTACACAGCGTATAAGGGTGATGTCACAGCATAACGGGAATCTAACAGGGGAAGAGGTGAAAGTAATACTCCTCCTCCCATGACCACGCCAGCAAGGACAGGACGCTTTACAGATGTGTTGTTGATGGAGGACATGCGGACCTTTTAACTCCTATGCATCACCACAGCCCTTCGGGGTCCAGCCTCAGAGAACGACTCAACCGACAGGTAGCAGACTACCTCGCCTTAGCTACAGATCTCGACACTCTGAGGAGCGATAAACCCCTTGACTACTGGGTGTGCAGGCTTGACCTGTGGCCTGAGCTATCCCAATTTGCCATAGAACTTCTGGCCTGCCCCGCTTCAAGTGTCTTGTCGGAAAGGACCTTCAGTGCAGCTGGAGGTATTGTCACTGAGAAGCAAAGTCGCCTAGGTCAAAAAAGTCTCGATTACCTCACCGTTATTAAGATGAATGAGGGATGGATCCCGAAGGGACTGACATTGGGCGATACATTCGAGTAAAAAAGGCCTGATGAGATGAGCTGCCTTGGGCTAAAAATGGTCCACACGCTGCTGTATTTTATCTCCGAATGCAGGATGACTTGCGTGACTTATCCGCCACCAACTAGGGTTCAAGCCGCCATGTTTTAGGGCACTTTCTGTCAGGGAAACAAACATCAATTTTTCTGGCTGCTGCTACAGCAGCGTCTGCAACAATACCTAATTTTTCAGGCATGTGTACATGCCAAATTTTTCTGGCCTCTGGTGCTGCACTGTGGCTTCAAAAATCAAACCAAAAAAAAGGCACATAACAGGGATTAAACTGATAGGAATAGTACTACTTAACACACCACTCCTATCTGGTGGCACATTAGATTGCATGCACAGTGCCACAAATTTAAAGTAGGAGGACCGACAAAGCATCTTTTTCCATCTCCCGGTTCCTAAAATCCATGCCATATACACGTCCCCTCGTATAAAAAGGCTGAAGGAGAACAACCTGTACTGGGTGTCCAAGCATCTTTTTCCATCTCCCGGTTCCTAAAATCCATGCCATATACACGTCCCCTCGTATAAAAAGGCTGAAGGAGAACAACCTGTACTGGGTGTCCAAGCATCTTTTTCCATCTCCTGGTTCCTAAAATCATCTCCGGGTTCCTAAAATCGATGCCATACCTGTACTCGATTGTGCAAAAGGCATATGGGGTCTTTCATGCTGTCGTGCCTGTTGAGGGACCCTCGTATAAAAAGGCTGAAGGGGAACAACCTGTACTGGGTGTCCAAGCATCTTTTTCCATCTCCCGGTTCCTAAAATCATCTCCGGGTTCCTAAAATCAATGCCATATACACGTCCCCTGATAGGGGACGTAACAGGGATTAAACTGATAAGAATAGTACTAGTTAACACACCACTCCTATCTGGTGGCACAGTAGATTGCACGCGGTGCTCTGACAAAATGCAGAAGGACATTTGGCAGACGGACATTTGGTAGACGGACATTTGGCTGACAGGCAGAAAGCTAAAGAATGTTCCGATTTCGGCCGAGGGCAGATACACAGAGTGCTCTGTTCTAATCAGAGCCTCAGGTGCCGCAACTGCTCTGGGAACCTTACCATGGGTCCCAGACCGCCCGTCTTGTAATTCTCTGCCTGGGAAATTAGCTATCTATCAAATCTATCTATTTCTCTATCAAATCTATCTATCTATCTATCTATCTATCGTATCTATCATCAAATGTATCTATTGCATCTATTGATCTATGTATCTATCTATCTATCTATCTATCTATCTATCTCGTGGCCGGACCGACCAAGCATCTTTTTCCATCTCCCGGTTCCTAAAATCATCTCCGGGTTCCTAAAATCGATGCCATATACACGTCCCCTGATAGGGGACGTAACAGGGATTAAACTGATAAGAATAGTACTAGTTAATACACCACTCCAATCTGGTGGCACATTAGATTGCACGCGCAGTGCCCCAAATTGGAAGTAGGAGGACCGACCAAGCATCTCATCTCTGTGTGATTCCTGTTCTTGTAGGACAGTTAATGGGTCAGTCATGTTGCACAGCTCCTCAATGTGACAAATCTTCCTGGTTAGCTCGTCGTTCTCTTTTTCCCAGCTGCTGGATCAGATCAGAGATTGTGAGTAAAACCTGCTCCTACTGCCGGGTGATCTCACTCAGGACTCTCTAGGCTTTCCAGCTGTTTCCTGATGTCCCTAATCAGGGCAGTGAGTCTTTCTGTTACACCAGCTGCTTTCTCTTGCACCCCTCTCCTGTGCTTCTGCAGACTCTGGACTCTTTTCTCAGTCTCCTCTTTCTTTGTGGTCAGTTTCTGCAGAACATTTCTCAGTTTCTTTTTCTTCTTCTCCGAATCCTCATTCAGCAGCTCGACCTGGTGTCCCCTGTGCTCTCCGGCCAGGGAGCAGGACACACAGATACAGGCAGCATCCTCAGTGCAGTAATATAATAGGAGCATCTTGTGGGTGGAGCATTTTCTGTTACCCCAGGAAGTGATTGCACGTGCAGTGACATCAGTGAGGACAAGGAACGGGACATGGCTAGCTTGGTATCTAACCTTGTGCAAATGGGGAGTTTGCGGTTGTACCAATGTACTGTTTGCGGTTGTTTGCGGTGCATTAAACGGGGAGTTTGGTCTGTCACTGTGAAGCGGGCGTAACCCTTACACTACCTGAACGATACAACATCATACCTGATGTTTTAAAGCACGTTATTCCAAACAATTTAGGAATTTTAGGTGATTTATGCCCTTTTTGGATTAAAAACAAACTCTGCATCAACTATGTAATTTTCCATGGGAGTTTTGCCATGGATCCCCCTCCAGCATGCCACAGTCCAGGTGTTAGTCCCCTTGAAACAACTTTTCCATCACTTTTGTGGCCAGAAAGAGTCCCTGTGGGTTTTAAAATTCGCCTGCCTATTGAAGTCAATGGCGGTTCGCCCGGTTCACCCGTTTGCGAACTTTTGCAGATTAAATTTTAGGTTCGCGACATCACTATCTATAAAGCGATGGTCTAAAAAAATTTGCTGATAATGTCTATGTAAAATGAATAGACTTTAAATAAAAACATGAATTAAACAAATTATAACGCTTTTCTCAGTCTATTACAGACTGTTTCATCAGGTGAATAATTATGATTAGTCAGCACAACATTTATAGTTATTTAACACTGAGATGCACTACATCTGTTTGCAAGTTTGTTTGGCTATACATTAGACTGAGATATGTGTGAGGTGGGAGAGATTTTATAGGGCACTTGGGGTTAGGAATTCTTTGCCTCCTCCTAGTACTAGAGAAGAGTAATTCCCAGGAGTAATGGATTGTGGACTCTCACCACCATGAAAGAAATTCATTTATCAGGTAAGCATAAATTGTGTTTTTGTTATGACCGTTATGAACCATGTTTGTGTTTATTGTGTAATACTAATATTACAGTGTTTTTATTTCAGGGATTCAATGTAAACATATTAACCATAGACAGAGTTTCTCCTCTTCATGAAGCATGTCTGGGCGGCCATGTTGCGTGTGCAAAAGTATTACTAGAGAACGGGGCCCATGTGAGTACACTAAATAGATATAACATGATATAGAAAATACTTCATTACTTAAAGGGACACTGAACCCAAATTTTTTCTTTCGTGATTCAGATAGAGCATGAAATTTTAAGCAACTTTATAATTTACTCCTTTTATCAAATTTTCTCAATTCTCTTGGTATCTTTATTTGAAATGCAAGAATGTAAGTTTAGATGCCGGCCCATTATTGGTGAACAACCTTGGTTGTCCTTGCTGATTGGTGGATAAATTCATCCACCAATAAAGAAGTGCAGAGTTCTAAAGTAAAAAAAAAGGCTTAGATGCCTTCTTTTTCAAATAAAGATAGCAAGAGAACAAAGAAAAATTGATAATAGAAGTAAATTAGAAAGTTGCTTAAAATTGCATGCTCTATCTGAATCACAAAATAAAAAAATTGGGTTCAGTGTCCCTTTAATTTGCTTTTATATATATATATATATATATATAAAGTGAGAGAGATGTATGCATGTATATGTATATAGTAATTTTAAATGAGATTGTTGTTTATAGGTTATTCTTTATACTATAATAACCATGGCAACTGTATTAGATATAGTAATGATGATATATTCTACACTTGTAAACCTGCATTATTTACAATACAGTTAATCCTGCATTGCCTGTGTTTCAGGTAAACATAGTAACTGTAGATGGCATCTCACCTCTGTACAATGCTTGCAGCTATGGAAGTGTTGCTTGTGTTAGCATGCTATTAGACTACAGGGCTGATCCTGAGCTAGAAACTCAACTGGCATTCCCACTTCATGAAGCAGTTATACGAGGTAAAGTATATAAATATCTTTTTACACATACAGTATATGTTTTCACAAAAGTCAAGAAATTAAAGAGATTTTAAACAGTATGAAATAAGTATAAAATGTTTAATTTTATGTGGTTAAATAATGAAAGTATATTGCAAAGTTTTTTCTTGTTTTTTTGTTCCCTTTTCTGCATTTTTAAAATCGTTGGCTTTCTAAATTCCACCGAGTTTCTACAAATTAATGGGCCCCTCCCTGGTTTAACTTAAAGGGACACTGAACCCAAATTTTTTTCTTTCGTGATTTAGATAAAGCATGACATTTTAAGCAACTTTCTAATTTACTCCTATTATCAAATTGTCCTCATTCTCTTGGTATCTTTATTTGAAATGCAAAAATGTAAATTTAGATGCCGGCCCATTTTTGGTGCACAACCTGGATTGTTCTTGCTGATTGGTGGATAAATTCATCCACCAATAAAAAAGTGCTGTCCACAGTCTGAACCAAAATATGCTTAGATGCAATTAAGAGCAGATATAAAACAGGCAATAAAGAGATTGTGCAAAAAAAAAAGGCTGTGTGGAACATAGGATTGTTAAAGTAATTTTCTAACAGGGCTTTCATCTTGTTTTGACAATATTTATTATTATCTAATTTATGTCTATTCCTAATTATCCTCAGCAAAGTGATTGATAAGGGGACAGTTGACATTTTTTTTTCATTATTATACATTTAGGAGTCAGTCACAATCTTTTAGAAAAACCTGTCAAATGATTATCAATGGAAAAGCACCATTAAAATCTATGGGTATTTTTGTAAATAATTAATTTGAAACTTTTTTCTATGGGATTGTGATCATTTTTAGTGTGTTAATTAAAGGTAGCTTTAAATTATAAACTAAGTCCATAGCTACCGTAGCCCCTAAACTTGCAAAATGTTTTCTTATACTCGGCAGCCGATGTTACAGTCAATGAAAAGTCTGACGCCCACCCCATTCTCTTCCTATTATGCGCACTCTGGCTACAGTATCCCTGTCTTCTTAGTGCATATGTCAGCATATCTATATGACATGCAGAGGGGAGGGCATAAAGCAAGAGTACGCCTAATAGAAAATTAATAGCGCTATTGATAGCCTTTTCATTGGCTCTACCGCTCAGAATTCCATGAGGTCTATTTAAAGTTAAAATGTTATATAACTATGGCTACTAAAATGTTGATTTATAGTGTATTATAATATTTAAGGAACAAACTAAGTATATGTTGAATAAAATATTAAGGGCTAGATTATGAGTGGTGAGCTAACTTTTGCACAAGAACGGTATTCAATGTTTTTGGCTTTTTGCGCATTATGAAAATAGTGCGTGTATTACAAGTTTAAAGTAAACACGATTGCTTGAATGCAATCAAGATTTGCGCTTGTCAGGCTAGCATGATTTGAAAGCTCGTGTAAAGGGTTAGGACTAGAAAATAAATAGCATAAATCACAAATTAAAAACATTTAAAAGTACAGTTACATTCATATAAAAACTATCTTATAAAAATTAGTAAAAACATTTTAAAACCGTTATAAGGGCTCAAATTTATATGATATAAGGTGTTTGATATGTATAGATTTATGTGTTTTACGATATATTTACTGTACATATTTAACATTTCAATGTTTTTCACTTACAGGATAATGTAATTTGTGTTGTAAATACATATATATATATATATACAAACACACACATATATATATATATATATACACACTTATACCATTATATCTATTCCTAAAGATATATATATATATATATATATATATATATATATATATATATATATATATATATATATATATATATATATGTACTGTAGGCATAGATATCTGTTTTGCAGAGGGTAAATGACTACCCACACCACAGAACCTAGCCTATCCGGTATCTGTTGTAACCAGGTTTCTCCATGTTTTAAGAAATTAATAAAGTGACTTTTTATTTTTTCATTATCCGGTGCTCTTGCCTTTTTGTTCATTAAATTAACATTATCATATATATATATATATATATATATATATATATATATATATATATATATATATATATATATATATACATAGATAGATAGATTGAAAAATATTTTTAATAATAAAAAATTTAAAAAATTGTACATGAAGAACAGGATTGTATACTATTCGTAACACGCATCAGGGGTTTACAATTTAGGTCTAATGCGGTTTGGGTTAGCACACATGAAGAATGTGTGTTCTTGAAATATTAAATATAAGATATGAAAAAATATTAAAAATTATACATACTGTAAAAAAAATTCTAAATAATCTATAGAATATATCTATTATTTACAGTATGTATAATAATTAAATAAATATGTATTAATATTTTTTTATATTTTTAGAACGCGCATTGAAGTTAGCAATTCTTCATGTGCGCTAACCTAACACCGCATTAGGGGGGATATTTATTAAAGCGTTAATCTCAGTGCATTCGCTGGCGTCAATACGCTCCCCAGACATCGCTGACGCGGATCCTCATATGATGCCCTTATTTATAAAAAAAAAACCTTCAAAAACACGTGTGTCAAGTACGGCGCAATGAGCATTGGACTGTTGTTAACTAACTGTCCATGAACAAGCACATTTCTCTAAAGCTAATCTTTTATTTTTCATCTGTTAATGTCCAAGAAATAGCTACATTTATACCTCAACAAACAATATCTCTTAGAAAGTTATTTTTATACTTATTTGTTATATGATACTTTCACATAAATGAATGTGTATTTGTATTTCTAAAAGTCATTATATGCTTTTATCTCATGTTTTTTTTCTGAAATAATTATTAATGCTAGAATTTGTACATATATCTTTGCACATACCTGTGCGTGTGTGTGTGTGTATATATATATATATATATATATATATATGTGTGTGTGTGTTTGTGTTATGTCAGAAATCTTTTGCAAACATATTTACATGTCCTTACGTTCCTTTTTTGTTCTAAACAATGTTGTCTGTCATATCTCTGTGTTTATGTATATAGTGTAAATTTGTGAATATAGTGAATATAGTATGTATTCAGGGTATCATATGTATTTATTTGCAATCAATGGATATTTAAAGAGCTGGGCCAGTTTTCTCTCTGTACCTGTGTAACCACTCCTGATTGCAATCTAGTTTTAAGAAAACACTCCTATACAGGTGTTATAAAATGGGCTGGCATATAAGATGACATTTCTTACTGAAAAAGAAATTCAAGAAAAGGAAGAAATACACTGAAAATAGCATGACAGTAAAGAGGTGATTTTAATTTCTGCTGTATCTGAATCATGACAGTTTAATGTTAGGTGGGCTATCTCTATGAGCTATCAGTTTAAGATTATATTGAATCAAACATCAATTCAAATTTTAAAATCATTGTCTAAAATACTTCACTGTGTGTCCTAATGTCAGAATCAATGTTTATCTTTAATACTAATTTCATAAATACATACTTTCAAAGTATAATACACAATGTAACAAATGGCACTTGCAAGTTCTGATGAGTGATCAATGACACAAGTATTGAGTAATTTGATTAGTTATGTATATTTGAATCAGATTGGCTGATGTCATAAATCATGTGATTATGCATATTCCATTCAAAAGTGGTTAAAAAATTCACTAGTGTGTGGGTTGTTTAGGAGTTTGCGTCAAATTTGGTGCGAAGTAGAGAGTGGGACTTGTATTACATGGCTTAAATATGGCGGAATTAGATTTTTCCAGGAAGTTAGCTATATTATGTTGTGTATTTATTTCATTTTTATCTCTATATCTATTAGTGCGACAAGTTTGGGGCAAAGCTTTGCAACACATTTGGAGAAATAATATTGTCCCCTTGCTTTGTAATGAGAGACAAAGTTGTATCATAATCCATAAGTAGTAATGTATTTTTCATTTGTATCCCTATATCTACTAGTGCATCAAATGTGGAGCAATACTATTGTTTGATTTAGAAAGGATATACAATTTTAATAAAGTTTCTAATATACTTTATTCACTTGCAGCATTGAACAGAAGCTTTCTTTGTTTTCAGACTCCCAATGAGTTCTATGGCATCCACGGCCTCAAGGGTGGCGGATTGAAAACTAGGTACTCTGCGTCGGAATAGATGCGAGCTTACCTGTTAAATGTTTGATAAATTTGAAAAATGGTCTTAAAGAGTCGAATGTGAATTCGAAACATCTGTAATGATGCAAGCATCGATTTGCGTCGGATTGAGATAGCGGGAACGTATATTACGTCACAGAAGATCTTGACGCTTTGATAACTACGGCAGATCAATCTTGCGACAAATACGACGCGGGATTCCAGCATATTTTCAGTTGACGCTTTAATAAATATCCCCCAATCATCTAAATTGCGAGCCCCAATGCTCATTACGTACATTTTAAATTCCTATGTTCTTCACAAAAAATGTACGTTTTAGTATTAAATGTATATATATATATATATATATATATATATATATATATATATATATATCTGATAATGTTAATATAATATACATATATATATATATATATATATATACAGTACCTATATATCTATAGCAATAGATATACAGGTATAATTATGTTCTGCTGACACACCGATAGCTGTGCTGTATGTGATGTTGTTTTACTGGATGGATGAGTTTCAACAACATATTGGAGTTTAATCATCCCTTGGAAACTATGTTTATTTTAATAATTATATATAGAAATATGTATTTACAATAATAATTAAATTATTCTGTATGTGAAGAACATTGGAATTTTAACTATTCATAACTCCTGTCAGGTTAGTACACGAGCGATAGGTGTCAACTTCTATGGGAAGAAAGAGTTAACGTGGTTGCGATATTTGGTTTGTGCGCTTTGGGCTTCGCTAGCGCACATGAAGAATTGCTAGCTTCAATGTGCGTTCTTGAAATATTAAATATAAGTTATGAAAAAAATATTATTAAAAATTATACATACTGTAAAAAATTCTAAATAATCCATAGAATATATCCTTTATTTATTTTTAAGTATTATAATGGTTTTAAAAAAAAAATTATATTTTAGTTTTTAATTATTCATAACTCCTGTCGGGTTAGCACCCGAGCGATAGGAGTCAACTTCTTATAAATGAGGATATAAACCCATGAAGTTCCCTGTTTTAGTAACAATATAGACTTGGTTTTAACAAAGAAAAGTTGTGTATGTCATCAACATTATCTATTGCATATAGATCCTATACAAATCCCCTTCAATTACCTATGCTTACTCACTAGAACATGGGGGCAAATTAAACTCAAAATACATTTAATTCATCTCCCTCTAATTATGGTTGCTGCCATTTTGGAACCTATGTTACACAGCAAGAATATGAAGGAGAGTTGCTGCACATGTGCAAATGCATCAACACTGGAATGCATTGAAAGCTACATTTTAATGTGGTGGCACCCATGACTAGAGGGAGGTAGGGAATAACCTCAGTACTATGCTTCTAAAAAGTATTTAGTGTTTAATGTCCCTTCAACCAAATTGCTCAGAAAGGAAAAATTTGTTCATGTTCACAAGACATCACTCTTGTTGTATGGTTGTGGATTCATGTGCTCAGATATATTAAGGGGCCTTATAAAGCCATTGGAACATACAATAAAATTAATAAACAGGACCACAAAGGCTGCCAGCATACTTGTGACCATCTGAAATACTTGAGTAAGGGAGGCAGATTACAGATAGTTGACCCACCACTTATGTTTTTGGGTTATCCAATGTTAAAAATGACTTTAAAAATAAATTCATAAAAATGCATTCCCATAATTCCCTACCTCTACCTAATATCTTTGATTCTCCTGTGGACTTCTTAATTCTTCATTGACTTTATTTGACATTATATTGAAATTCCTTTATAATTAATTGGGATTATGAATAGACAAATGCTGCTGTGTCTGCATAACAAAATGCTCAAGCAACATTTCTCCAGTCATTCTTGTGTTACAGTTTTGTTGTACTACATAACTACTGCTGCTGATGTGCCTTATTGTGTTCCTTGTCTTCGTTTTGCTATTAAAAATGTATTTATTGATAAACACATTTTATTATTATTATTTTATTATTATTATTACATATTCCGGTCTTATAATAAAATATGGGTTTCTTTTTCTGTTTAGGTCACAGAGAATGTGCAGAAATACTTATTGCCTATGGACTCGATATAAATAATGAAATTCAAAATCTTGGTACACCACTTTATGTTGCCTGTGTGCACCAGAGAACAGACTGTGTGAGAAAACTACTCGAATTAGGTATTTTTATTTTTATTTTCACCAAGAAACATATTTTGTAAGGTTACACATTAAACACATGTAAAACTAGTCTATATACAAGAAAAGAAGTTAAAGGACCACTAAAGTCAAAATTAAACTTGATGCAGCACACAATTTTAAACAACTTTCCAATTAACATCCATTATCTAAATATGCACATTTTTTTAATATGCACACCAGTATATACTGAGCATGTGCAAGATTCATAGCGTATGCGTATATGCATTTTGTGATTGGCTGATGGCTGTCACATGATGCAGTAGGAAGGAAAATAAAACTAACTGTGAAATTTGTCAGAACAAAATCTACTACTTAATTCAAATTAAAGGGACAGTCTAGTCAAAATTAAACTTTCATGAATCAGATAGGGCATGTCATTTCAGACAACTTTCCAGTTTACTTTTATCATCAAATTTGCTTTGTTCACTTTGTATTCTTAGTTGAAAACTAAACCTATGTGGGCTCATATGCTAATTTCTAAGCCCTTGAAGGCTGCCTCTTATCTGAATGGATTTGATAGTTTTTCACAGCTAGACGGCATAAGTTAATGTGTGCCATATAGATAACATTGTGCTCATGCACGTGAGGTTACCTAGGGCTCAGCACTAATTGGCTAAAATGCATGTCTGTCAAAAGAACTAAAATAAGGGGCAGTCTGCAGTGGCTTAGATACAAGGTAATCACAGAGGTAAAAAGTGTATTAATATAATCGTGTTGGTTATGCAAAACTGGGGAATAGGTAATAAAAGGATTTTTTTTTTTTAAAACAATAAAAAATCTAGCGTTTACTGTCCCTTTAATTTACATTCACCAAGGATGCAGTAAGAAACTCTCCTCTATAATGCAAACAAGAAAAGAAAACACCTTTACAGACAAGCAATGATGTAGGGTTACACTAATTCTATGATAAATAATTAAAGGGACAGTCAAGTTCAAAAAAACTTTCATGTTTCAAATAGGGCATGTAATTTGAAACAACTTTCCAATTTACTTTTATCGCCAATTTTGCTTTGTTCTCTTGGTATTCTTGGTTGAAAGCTAAACCTAGGAGGTTCATATGCTAATTTCTTTGACTTTGAAGGCCGCCTCTAATCTAAATGCATTTTGATAGTTTTTCACCACTAGAGGGCATTAGTTCACGTGTTTCATATAGATAACATTGAGCTCATGCATGTGAATTTACCATTGAGACAGCTCTGATTGGCTAAAATGCAAGTCAGTCAAAAGAACTGAAATAAGGGGGCAGTCTGCTGAAGCTTAGATACTAGGTAATTACAGAGGTAAAACGTGTATAATTATAACTGTGTTGGTTATGCAAAACTGCGGAATTGGTAATTAAGGGATTATCTATCTTTTAAAACAATAATAGTAATAATAACAATAATAACAAAAAAACACAGTATAAAAAATAAAAACGAATTACATCTAATTTAATAGCCCTATCAAAATAAAAAAAGCCCCCCCCCCCCAAAATAAAAAAAACCCTAGCCTACAATAAACTACCAATGGCCCTTAAAAGGGCCTTTTGCGGGGCATTGCCCCAAAGAAATCAGCTCTCAAATAAAAAGCCTATCTAAAATGGGCATTGCCCTTAAAAGGGCATTTAGCTCTTTTACCTGCCCAGACCCTACTCTAAAAATAAAACCCACCCAAAAAAAAACCTTAAATAAACCTAACACTAACCCTCGACGATCCACTTACAGTTTTTGAAGTTCCGTTTTAAGGATCCATCCAGCCGGTGAAGTCTTCATCCATCCGGCGACATCTTCATCCATGCGGCCTCTTCTATCTTCATCCATCTGGTGCGGAGTGGGTCCATCCTGAAGACATCCGGCGTGGAGCTTTTCTTCAATACGGTCACCGCCGTAAACTGGATCTTGAATGCAAGTGACGTCATCCAAAATGGCGTCCCTTGCATTCCTTGCATTCCTATTGGCTGAAAGGTTCCAATCAGCCAATAGGATTAGAGCTCTCATCCTATTGGCTGTTCCAATCAGGATGGGAACAGCCAATAGGATGACAGCTGCTCAAATCCTATTGGCCTATTGGAACAGCCAATAGGATGAGAGCTGCTCAAATCCTATTGGCTGATTGGAACAGCCAATAGGATTTTAGCAGCTCTAATCCTATTGGCTGATTGGAACCTTTCAGTCATTAGGAATGCAAGGGATGCCATCTTGGATGACGTCACTTGCATTTAAGTTCCGATTTACGGCGGCAACTGTATTGAAGAGGAGCTCCACGCCGGATGTCTTCAGGATGGACCCGCTCCGCGCTGGATGGATGAAGATAGAAGAGGCCGCATGGATGAAGATAGACGAGGCCGCCTGGATGAAGACTTCGCCGGCTGGATGGATCCTTCAAGCGGAACTTCAAAAACTGTAAGTGGATCGTCTGGGGTTAGTGTTAAGTTTATTTAAGGGTTTTTTGGGTGGGTTTTATTTTTAGAGTAGGGTCTGGGCAGGTAAAAGAGCTAAATGCCCCTTTAAGGGCAATGCCCGTAAAAAATGCCCTTTTCAGGGCAATGGTGAGCTTAGGTTTTCTAGATAGGCTTTTTATTTGGGGGGCTGGGTGGTGGGTTTAACTGTTGGGGGGAGTGTTTGTATTTTTTTTTCAGGTAAAAGAGCTGATTTCTTTGGGGCAATGCCCTGCAAAGGGCCCTTTTAAGGGCCATTGGTAGTTTATTGTAGGCTAGGGTTTTTTTTTATTTTGGGGGGGCTTTTTTATTTTGATAGGGCTATTAGATTAGGTGTAATTTGTTTTTATTTTTGATACTGTTGGGTTTTTTTGTAACTTAGTGGGGGGTTTTTTTGTAACTTAGTGTTTGTTTTTTTGTAACTTAGTGTTTGTTTGTTTTTGTAACAGCGTTAATTTATTTTTGTAATTTAGTAATTTTTAATTGTAGATTTAAATAATTTGAGTAGGGTTAGGGTTTTTTAATATGTAATGTAGTTAAAGGGACACTGAACCCAAATTTTTTCTTTCGTCATTCAGATAGAGCATGCAATTTTAAGCAACTTTTTAATTTACTCCTATTATCATTTTTTCTTCGTTCTCTTGCTATCTTTATTTAAAAAAGAAGGCATCAAAGCTTTTTTTTGGTTCAGTACTCTGGACAGCACTTTATTATTGGTGGATGAAGTTATCCTCCAATCAGCAAGAACAACCCAGGTTGTTCACCAAAAATGGGCCGGCATCTAAACATACATTCTTGCATTTCAAATAAAGATACCAAGAGAATGAAGAACATTTGATAATAGGAGTAAATTAGAAAGTTGCTTAAAATTTGATGCTCTATCTCAGAGCTTTCCAAACTTTTTATGTTGGTGACACATTTTTTAGACCTACATCATTTTGCGACACAGTAATTCAGTTGTACTAGCAAACAGGAGGTTAAACTAACTTGTTTTAAGAGATATGGACACATACATAAATTATATAATATGAAATGTATTTACAAGTAACAGTATGTAAGTGCAAGAATGGAAAAAAAAGTTTAATAATATGAGGTTTATGGGATAAACAGTTTTTGAATATTTAGTGGAATGTTAGATAAAGACACTTGCATTACATCATCAAGCTTCCACTTCCTATCCATATATCAAGAGCAGGAGCAGCAATGCACTACTGGGAGCTAGCTGCAAAAAAAAAAACTTTTTTGACTTCTGACTTTAGCTCAGTGTTTAAGCTGCTGCCCTCAGAGCTCTGCGAGTCCGACTGACTACTGCCCGCGCTGCAAACACACTGCTGTCCCACTCACTGACTACTTGTGCAGTCATGAGCCAATTGAGGAGACTACACGTGCAGTCAGGAGCCAATGTGCCGCCAATGGGAATAGCTTCAGTTCCCGCTAAGCTGTGCCAATAGGTTAAGATGACCTGTGACCTACTATGTATCAATCACATGTCAACTACGTGTTATGAGTAGCAGGCAGGCGGAAAGTCGGAAACCAAAAAAAAATTTAAAAGGATTTTTAAATTCAAAAAAATTTGTGCTGAAGCAGGGACACACCTACACACTACCACTGACACACGGTTTGGAGAGCACTGCTCTATCTGAGTCACTAAAGAAAAAATTTGGACTCAGTGTCCCTTTAATTTAATTGCTAGTTTAATGTAATTGTAGTATAATAGTTGGGTAGGTTAATTAATAGTTTAATAGAGTTTATTTTAATTCTAAAGGTAAGTTTTAATTTATTATAAGACAGGGATGTGGTAATTTTAATGTAAAGTTAGCGGGTTGTTAGGTTTAGGGGTTAATAGCTTAATTTAGTTTATGGTGATGTGGGGGGCTGGCAGTTTAGGGGTTAATAGGTTTAGTTAATGGTAGTGATGTGGGAGGCCATGGGTTTTAGGGGTTAATACATTTATTTAGTGGCGGCGGGGTCCGGGAGTGGCAGGATAGGGGTTAATAACTTTATTAAAGTTGCGGAGGGGTCCGGGAGCGGCGGAATAGGGGTTAAACATTTTAGTATAGTGGCGGCGTTTAGTGACAGGATAAATAAAGTTGTTAAAAAGCCGAATAGCAGCAAGATCGATGACTGTTAGTTAAAGGGACAGTCTAGGCCAAAATAAACTTTCACGATTCAAATAGAGCATGTAATTATAAACAATTTTCCAATTTACTTTTATCACCAATTTTGCTTTGTTCTCTTGGTATTCTTAGTTGAAAGCTTAACCTAGGAGGTTCATATGCTAATTTCTTAGACCTTGAAGGCCACCTCTTTTCAGAATGCATTTTAACAGTTTTTCACCACTAGAGAGTGTTAGTTCACGTATTTCATATAGATAACACTGTGCTCGTGCACGTGAAGTTATCTGGGAGCAGGCACTGATTGGCTAGACTGCAAGTCTGTCAAAAGAACTGAAATAAAGGGGCAGTTTACAGAGGCTTAGATACAAGATAATCACAGAGGTTAAAAGTATATTAATATAACTGTGTTGGTTTTGCAAAACTGGGGAATGGGTAATAAAGGGATTATCTATCTTTTAAAACAATAAAAATTCTGGTGTCGACTGTCCCTTTAACAACAGTTCGATGCTCATCGCCCCGTACTTGGTATGCAGCTTTTTGCCGGCTTTTTTTATAAATATGGAGAGCATATTCAGGTCCGCGGCCGCGATGTTAGGCAATGGTAGGAGAGCGTATTGGTGCCGGCGAATGCAGCATAGTTGAGGCTTTGATAAATATCCCCCCAAGTGCTATTGCATTGTCTTGTTATCTTGCATTTGTTGATTATACAAATCTACTGTCTTGACTTGACTTGTACTTTAGAAAGTAGCATCCACATAGCACATACAAGATAAACCCATAAATGTCCCATATGTCTTACAAATAAGGATATGAGCAAACATACAACTTTTAATAAATATCACCATAAAATATTAGTTCACAACAAATGTAAAAATAAAACATAAGTAATAACTTGCTAAGTGTTTCTCTCTTCCTGAAACAAAATCAATAAAATAATAATAGCACAAACATCACAAAATGTGTAATTATCCCCATTGCTATATGTACAGCAAGTACAAAAGATGCCTATAAATTCACTAATTTGTGAAAAACCTGGGAGCTACAATGTAAAGAAACTAACAAAATAAAAAACTATTAATTAGTATGCCATAGCCAAAATCAAATAAAGGAGGAGTGAAAGCACCAAAAGTCTGATGTGCGTTTTGCCGACAGTTTTGTCAAAGTTGTATTTATAGGTATCTTTGTGCCGGCCTCGTTCGCTTTAACTAGTGTGTGATTTTGATTCTTACAATTATTATTGATTTTGTTTCAGGAGGGGAGGAACATTTAGCAAGCTTTTACTTAAGTTTTATTTTCACAGTTGGTGTGAACTAAAATTTTCTGTTGTTATTTATTAAAAGTTAGGGTTAATGTTTGTTTATATCATTTGTAAGATATATGGGCTATTTATGGGTTTATCTTGTGTGCCATGGGGATGCTACTTTTCTTTCTTAAAGGGAAAGTCCAATCCAAATTTTTTATTGTTTATAAAGATAGGTACCGCCTTTACTACCCATTCCCCTGCTTTGCACAACCAACATTGTTAGATTAATAACTTTATAAACTTTAAAATGCTAAATCTCTGCCTGTTTCTAAGCCCATGCAGGCCACCTTTATCCAGTGGCGGCTTGTGGGTTATTCAAATGGGGGTTCACAATACATACATTTTTGTAAATAGATTTGCAGTTGATCTAAAATATATAACTTTTAGGTAAGTAGTTTTGCTGTTATATAGCACTCCAATCTCCAGCTATCCCTCCAACCATCCACCAAGTGTTAATTTTTTAACTGACTTTTAAACTAGCTTTTTAAACTTAAAGGGGCAGTCTACACCAGAATTTTTATTGTTTAAAAAGATAGATAATCCCTTATCACTCATTCCCAGTTTTGCATAACCAACACAGTTATATTAATATGTTTTACCTCTGTGATTACTTTGTATCTAAGCCTCTGCAGACTGCCCACTTATCTCAGTGCTTTTGACAGAAATGCAGTTTAGCCAATCAGTGTTGACTCAAATAACTCCACGGGAGTGAGAAAAATGTTATCTAGATGACACACATGAACTAGTACTGTCTAACTGTGAAAAACTTTCAAAATGCTCTGAGCTAAGAGGCAGTTTTCAACGGTTTACAAATCAGTTTGAGCCTACCTAGGTTTAGCTTTTCAAAAATACCACCAAGGGAACAAAGCAAATTGAATGGTAAAAGTCATTTGGAAAGTTGTTTAAAATGCCATGCCCTATCTGAATCATGAAAGTTTAACTTTGACTAGACTGTCCCTTTAACTAAACTAACTAAACAAGCTCCTCTCAGCAGATATCCCAGGTTCCCACCATCCAGCAATGTATCTGCAAAATAGCTGACTGCAGCAGTTAACTGGTCTGTGGTGTACTTTAAAATAACTGTGTAAACCAGCTAAATAAAAGGAGCTCCTCTCAGCAGCTATCTCTCCAGTCCCACCATCTAACAAAGAGTATACAAAAAGGCTTCCTTCCTGCACTGCAGCAGTTAAATATAGCAGTCAGGGGTAAACTAAATAATAATAATATGCAATTAAATATAGGAGTCTCAATACAGAGATCCTGATAGGGGGCGCACTATATCAGATAGCAACCCAAATGTTAAAAATAAATAATGGAAAAAGAAGTGATAAATAACAATATTGTAATCACAAATATCTACACATATATATGGGGAATAAAGATGTTAAATATATGTGTATATATGTCTCTACACACCATCAAGAGACACAGTATAAAAGAAATAAACTAATATAATAAAATAATATAGTATAAAAATAAGAGAACAAAATATATGTAACAAAGATAATATGCTGATATAGGTATAAAATATATATAGAACCAAAAGTCAAGAAACAAGCGCCTCTCTTTTTCTTCCATTATTCCTTCTAAATATAGGAGTCAGTGGGGATAAAATAAAAAGTAAAAATATGCAGGTTTACTAGTAACTTTTTACTAGTTTTAACAACTCTCTGCAATCTGCTAATAATAACTTCTAAACTAAAATACTTTTTACTACTATACAGCAGCCGTGACAGCTGTCAACGGTCAACTAGTAAAATGAGTCTGTTGCTCAGCCTCTCTCTGTCTAAAATTAATATGCAATATTACTCCTTAGTCCCTACTCTACTCTGTCCCTCTGCTAATTAGTTAAATTCTTCTATCTACAGTCAACTTCTACCAAGACTTGGTCATTAACTGCTAACAAAATAAATGAACAGAGGAGTATGACAGGCATGTAGGCTCTACATTTTTTCAAAACACAGTCTGGATTTGACTTTTTTTGGGTTAATAATTAAATATAATTTTTCCAATAGGGGGGCTATTGGAAAAATTATATTTTATTCAGCCAAAAATTTTTTTCTTCTTTTGGCTAGGGGTTTACGTGCACCTGTGCACATATGGCGGGGCTTCTACTGCCTTTATCTAAGTGCATTTTGTTAGCTCTTCACTGCAAGACAGTGCTAGTTAATGTGTGTCATATAAATAACACTGTGATCACTCCTGTGGAGTTAAGAAAGAGTCAGCACTAATTGGCTAAAATGTTTAGATACAAGTTAATCACAGAGGTAAAAGGTATATTAATATAACTGTGTTGGTTATGCAAAACTAGGGAATGGGCAATAAAGGGATGAACTATCTTTTGAAACAATACAATTCTGGAGTAGAATGTCTCTTTAATTCCCAGTGTTTCTACTTATCTAAACTGAAGTCTACAGTGCCAATTTTATTATGAATCACAAGTAGTGTTTCATATAATGAACATGATACCTATCAATCATTCATGATAACCATTTTAACTATCTTGCTGTCTGTCTGTAAGGAGAAACATAGTTTATCCATTGATATTTGCACAGTTCAATTATTGCATCATGGAAGATCATTTAAACAAATTAGGCCAGAATGCAGTGCTGTATTTGTCAATAGACACATTACAGAGCCTTTTATTGCATATAACCATTCTCCATCCTGCAGGATTATTATGTGTTTGGAGGTGTGGCCTGCTTTCTGGACATAGTGGTGTGTGTATTATTATTTTTTCTTTTTTGTATGCCAGCTGCAGATGTACACATTGGAAAACACAGGGACACACCACTGCATGCTGCTGCTAGGAAATCAAGTGAAGAAATAGTTAAGTTGCTGATCAACTATGGCGCTAATGTGAAGTACAAAAACATGGAAGGAAAATATCCTATTGAACTCGCAGCACCAAGAAGTCCAGTAGAACAAGCCCTGTTGTTTGCAGAAGGTACTTTTTCCAATAGATTTGTTGAATACTTAAAATGTTCTACATTTTAAAAGTTTAGCTAGTTTCTTGCCTCAATATTGATGTATTATTTTTGTTGAAATAACCGTAAGGATAGTTAGAAGCAAGTGATATTACTATACAATGGGATAGATTAATATACTCTCGTTAAGCTGCTAAAGTAAGGGGCCTCATTGATAAACAATGTCATAATAGAAATTCATAGAACTTGGCTGCCCTTATCTTTTCTTGTTTTTCATTACTGTAGTGAGTGGTTCTTCTATTTACATATTGAATAGTGCTAAGTGACCCTATATATGATATCTTGTCCAACAAACAAAAACTACTAACACAGCAGAAAAACAATAGTAAACAGCAACACTTAGGAGACAGGCTTGCAGAGTAAGATTTGTAAGTGTTTGTTGCTTTAAAATATTCACGTCTGTTTTATAAGGATAACGTAGTCTCACTGGATACAATGAGAACTGGCTTAGAAACCTCATAGGCACTAGAGAGGCTGACCTGGGGTGGTACAGAGCTTTCTAGAGGTGTGTTCAGGGTGTTTTGCCTAAACCACAAGACCCCATTGCCCCTGTAATGTAACGTGTCAAGTCTAGCTATTTCAGAGGTGATGGAGGTTGTCTTCATTTTATCTTTCTTTTATATCCCTTAAACTTTTTCAAGAGAGAGTTCCTTTTTTTTATTCCGTGTGTTTTTTTTACACATTTATAGTTTTCATAAAATTTTAAAGGCCTGGCAAATTATTTAACTGTAGACATTCTAAGCACAATTTATTTAACAGTGCACAAAAAATAAAACATGTTTATAAAGACGTCAAAGACATTTGTTGGAAGTTTGTTATCTTAGAGCTATTTAGACAAAACATTTTTTTTGTCTGTATTAAGGCTACATTTTGCCTATTCAGTTATACTGGCATTATAACACTCAAGTCTGAACTCATAACTTCAAATAAACAAAAATGAATGCGCTCATTTATCTAGTTCTCAGCAATATAATATTATAATGTTGTTAAAGGAAAGTTTATGAGGGAAAATGCTCAGCAAATCCATTTTCTAACCAATGCTGAAGACCATTTCCTGTTCTTTTGGTCTTTCTTTTAACCGTCATAAACCTGTGCAAGTTGCTGAAGATTCTTAGTAACTTGCTGAAAGTATTGAAGCCACCTTGTCAAAGATTTTGTTGAAATATAAAATACATTGCATATACGTTTGAAATGTCTTTTCGAGAGCGATAATTTAATCTGCACAATAACTGTCATTGTATTGAAAACATAATATTATTCCATGCCATTTACAGTTTACTAGAATACTAAAAAATATTTTTATTACTGTTATTTTTCAGGACCTGCTACTTTGACTCAGCTGTGTCGTCTTTGCATTCGAAAATGTTTGGGAATGTCCTGTCTTCACAGTGTTCCGCAGCTGAATTTACCAGAGAGATTGAAACAATTTCTATTGTATCGGTAGAACTCTAGGAATGACCTCTGTACATATGTATATTATTTAATAAAATATAATCAAAATAAACAAAATCATCATTATTCAGCAAACTATATTGAGAGCTAATATTGAGCTTCTCCTTAATTATAGTATAGTTGAAACATTAATAGTAGATGCCAAACATAAAAAGTTTGATTCACACTAGTTCAGTTTACACACGTTAATCATTTATTGTTGTGTTGTCAATGTTTTGATTGGCAAGAATTCTTGAGTGATTTAATTTCAGAGCTGGTGCTATGGTAAAAATTCTGTATAATGTTTTCCATTCTGACCAAAGTAAAGGTTTATAGACTTAAACCTACTCTGCGGAGAGTGGTGAATATTTTGTTTGCATGAAACTGGTTTCTCTTTAGTATGCTTATAATTTTTTATTTATTTATTATAATTTTTTTAAACATACAGACACTGGTAACAGTAAATAAAGAAACAACAGTGATACGTTTTGCATTTTTTGCGAGATAGGACTTAAACAGCAGTCCAGTTAGGAGTAGAACAAAGTCCCTTGCCTCCTGAGGATGTGTGGGGGCGAACATATAGTCTACAAAAAACATATACCTGTGAGTGTCACTTGCAATGAAAGAAGTGCAATTCACTAATAATAGAATGATAATTAACATAAACAAAAGCAGGCTTGTTAAAATTTTTGAATACATTACTGTTTATCAGATTCTCTGAGGATTTAGAGGAACAGGGGTCAGAGGGGAAAAAGATAAGTCAAGTAGTGAAATTACATAATATGATATGGACTACGAGGGGTTTAGGGGGAGTAGATAATTTTGTAATCCATTGTTTGAAATATTAGTGGGATTGATGACTCCTGATAGAATTTAATATCGGCAAATAAACAGAGTTTATTTCACCTATAATAGCCATATTTATCTAGGAGTAAAATGTTTTCCATGCATTTTTCACCCATGTTTCTGGAGATGGTAGCTGTGTAGATTTCCAAAGTTGGGCTAATAATAGTCTAGCACTATTCAAACATATTTGTAGTAGGGAGGACCTAATCTTACACCTACAGTTTGGACTTTTTTTTAGGAGAGCGATGGTCGGTGACAAAGTAAAGTCTGGACCTAAAATATTTGAAAAGTTTGTTTGATAGATTTTCAGAAGGGAGTGATTTTAGTGCAGAGCCACCACATATGGAGCATAGTGTGTCATTTGAATTACAACCTCTCCAGCAAAGTGGAGAGAATGATGGGTACATTTTCTTAAGTCTAACGGGATGTCAAATACCAGCGAAGTAGTAGCTTAAAGTTCATCTCGATAATGCGGGATGAGGTGGAGAATTTATGTGTATTATTGTAAATTTTCCCCCATTCCTTTTCATCTAGACAAAGGCTTAATTTGTGGTGCCATTGTAGTGTGTATGGTGGGAGTGAATGGGAATGGGCAGAATGCATTAGTCTTTTGGAGAGGCTGACAAGCACAATTGGTCAAAAGGGTTTATGGATCGAATAAGGCTTTTCTTAAACTGGGTATTATGTAAAACGTGATGTAATTGAGTATATTTAAGCCAGGATGGGAAAGCTTCATTTAATATATGCTGAAAATCTTGGCGCGGCTTCAGTTTTCCTTGTTCTAGTAGTAATAATAGGTACAGAATCTGAGGTCTGTAAATAATACAAAGTTCTGATGGTGTGTGGTTAATACTGTATAGGGCCCAATATACATAGTCTCATTTTTAATATAGTCCACAGTGAATGGGCATATATAACTTCACTATGCACACTATTGACCCCATTGCATCTGATATTGAATTGCTGCTTGATTACTAAGGGTAAATAGCGTTTGCCTGGGGTCTCACTACCCCTTAAAACAGCCTCGGCTGCTACAGCGACAGAGGCCTCACTCTGGGATAGATTACCACGCTAACATAATCAATTCAACAGTAGTACAAATGCCTTGATACACAGGCACATACCTTCAATCTGACGGATCACTCTGGAGATATACTCCCTTGTCCATAGCCAGGTACCTTGTTATTTGCGCACCGTCTGTGCGACCACTTTTCTTGTGGAGCCACCCATGATGAGGGCCTCTGAAGCTCACTGTTACCCGGCTTCTCCATCCAATCTGTCTGTGACGTCACTGGGGGTATGTGTGGCTAAGCTCAGTTCTGATTGGTTAGGAGCATGACAACTAGCGTAGGATTGCTGGTCTTGTAAATTCAAGTTGAAGAAGAAAGTAGACCTTGTCTTTATTTCATACGATTAAAAGATGGGACAGCAAGCCACCAACAACTGGAGAAAGGAAAATGCAGCACATCGGCTTACGCGTTTCGGTGAACTGCCGTAGTTATAGCCTGGCTACGACTACGACAGTTCGTCGAAACGCATAAGCGTTATTGGTGGCTTGCTGTCCCATCTTTTAATCATATGAAATAAAGACAAGTTTTTACTCAGAGCGGAAGGTCTTCTTTCTTTTTCAACTTGTCTGTAGATAATGTCTGTTTTCCTTAAGGCCCGCCAATGAACTCCATATTTGGAGAAATCGGAAACAGCTGAGATTTTGTGGTTGAGATCTCTGGGGTTTTCACAATCAAATGATCCTAGGGTTTAAACGTGTCTATAAAGGGAAGAATTTTTACATGGAAAAGGCCTTCTATTTTTTGGGAGTCAACATAAGGAACCTCGGGTAGGAGGCCTGAGAATTTGTGAATCTAATTTGACCCAAGCCTTTAAACCTTTTCTGCTATGCCAATCAATTATTTGCAGGAGTACCACTGAGTTATAATAGACTCCAAGGTTGGGGACCCCCAAACCACCATCCCTTAAAGGGATACTAAACCCAAATTTGTGTTCTTTCATGATTTAGATAAAGCATGCAATTTTAAACAACTTGTAATTTACTCCTATTATCAATTTTTCTTTGTTCTCTTGCTATCTTTTTTGAAAAGCAGAAATTTAAGGCTTAGGAGCTGGCCCACTTTTGGTTCAGAACCCTGGATCACGCTTGTTCATTGGTGGCTACATTTAGGAGTAAATTACTAAGTTGCTTAAAATTGCATGCTCTATCTAAAAAAATAAAGAAAAAATTTGGGTTTAGTATCCCTTTAAAGACCGGTACATATTAGTCAGGTTTATTCTAGGACAAATCCATCCCCATATGAAGGCATTGATGGATTGTTGGAGTTGCTGGAGGTAGAATCTAGGAAGGGCTATGGGCACAGTTTGGAAGATAATACAGTATTTTAGGTAGTATTATTATTTTGAATGATTGTATCCTTCACCACCATGAAAGTGGTTTGTCGTGCCATGTACATAGGTTGTGTGGATTGAATTAACTACTGATTTATAATTGTTGTTATATAGTTGTGAGACACGTGGAGTCAAAATCATCCTTACATTTTTTTAGATAGGAGGATTGACATTTGTAGAGGCATAGGGAGCTTAGGTCGCAGAAATCAGTCTGCATCAATTAAATATTGAGAACCTATGACTTCTGCTGATTGATAAGAAAGTTGGAAAGTTTACTGAACCGGTCAAATTCTCTTAGCAGTGCCAGTAGAGAAGAGGAAGGGTAGAATAATGTGAGGAGGACATCATCCGCGAACAAGGTGACCATATAATTGTTTGGACTTATGGGAATCCCATGGATATCTGGGTTAGTTCTTATGTGGGCAGCTAAAGCTTCCATTGTCAGGATAAGGGAAATTGGGGATAAGGGGCAACCTTGCCTGGTGCTGTTTAATAAGAGGAAACTCCAGGAGAGGACTCCATTTACCTTCACTTTAGTGGACAGTCCAGAATATAAATGAAAAATTATTTTGAACATGAGGTCACCAAAACCAGAACATTTGAGTGTTCTCTGAAGAAAGGCCCAATTTTTCCTATCAAATGCTTTTTCTGCATCAGTGGAGACCATGAAGGAACATTATGACTAAAGCATATTCCATGAGATGTAACACGAGCATGGTGTTGTCTCTGGCATCCCTGAGTGTAACAAAGCCTGCTTGGTGAACATGTATGAGACTAGGTAGAGCTTTATTGATCGGTTTAACTAAAATTTTTGGCGTTTTTCTTAAAGGGTCAGTAAACATACGTCTTTATTTTTTAATAAAAAGATCCAGGTCACATATTATAAACCCCGCCCTCTATGACACAATCTAATTTTATTTTTTATACGCCCCTGACTCGCCCCCTGACCTTGCTAATGAGCGCGCTCACTAAAATAATGAAAAACATCTAGTGAAATGAATTACGATAAAACCAGTCATTCAGTTTAGAAGTGATTTTAATTTTTAAACAAAAATTATCAATATTAGATAATTAGATTAAAAAAAAAGTAATGCAAATGTTAATTTCGTTAAGTAGCTAGCACATTGCAAAGGCGGCAATCCGTTGTTTACCTCACTGACAATTTGACAGCTGAGGGAAGAAGAAACTTAGGCCTAGATTTGGAGTTCGGCGGTAGCCGTCAAAACCAGCGTTAGAGGCTCCTAACGCTGGTTTTGGCCGCCCGCTGGTATTTGGAGTCAGTGATTAAAGGGTCTAACGCTCACTTTTCAGCCGCGACTTTTCCATACCGCAGATCCCCCTACGCCATTTGCGTAGCCTATATTTTCAATGGGATCTTTCTAACGCTGGTATTTAGAGTCGTTTCTGAAGTGAGCGTTAGAGCTCTAACGACAAGATTCCAGCCGCCTGAAAATAGCAGGAGTTAAGAGCTTTCTGGCTAACGCCGGTTTATAAAGCTCTTAACTACTGTACCCTAAAGTACACTAACACCCATAAACTACCTATGTACCCCTAAACCGAGGTCCCTCACACCGCCGCCACTCGATTAAAATTTTTAACCCCTAATCTGCCGACCGCCACCTACGTTATACTTATGTACCCCTAATCTGCTGCCCCTAACCCCGCCGACCCCTGTATTACATTTATTAACCCCTAACTTGCCCCCCACAACGTCGCCGCCAGCTACTTAAAATAATTAACCCCTAATCTTCCGACCGCAAATCGCCGCCACCTACGTTATCCCTATGTACCCCTAATCTGCTGCCCTAACATCGCCGACCCCTATATTATATTTATTAACCCCTAATCTGCCCCCCTCAACGTCGCCGACACCTGCCTACACTTATTAACCCCTAATCTGCCGAGCGGACCTGAGCGCTACTATAATAAATGTATTAACCCCTAATCCGCCTCACTAACCCTATCATAAATAGTATTAACCCCTAATCTGCCCTCCCTAACATCGCCGACACCTAACTTCAATTATTAACCCCTAATCTGCCGACCGGAGCTCACCGCTATTCTAATAAATGTATTAACCCCTAAAGCTAAGTCTAACCCTAACACTAACACCCCCCTAAGTTAAATATAATTTTTATCTAACGAAATAAATTAACTCTTATTAAATAAATTATTCCTATTTAAAGCTAAATACTTACCTGTAAAATAAATCATAATATAGCTACAATATAAATTATAATTATATTATAGCTATTTTAGGATTAATATTTATTTTACAGGCAACTTTGTTATTATTTTAACCAGGTAAAATAGCTATTAAATAGTTAAGAACTATTTAATAGTTACCTAGTTAAAATAATAACAAATTTACCTGTAAAATAAATCCTAACCTAAGTTATAATTAAACCTAACACTACCCTATCAATAAAATAATTAAATAAACTACCTACAATTACCTACAATTAACCTAACACTACACTATCAATAAATTAATTAAACACAATTCCTACAAATAAATACAATTAAATAAACTAGCTAAAGTACAAAAAATAAAAAAGAACTAAGTTACAGAAAATAAAAAAATATTTACAAACATAAGAAAAATATTACAACAATTTTAAACTAATTACACCTACTCTAAGCCCCCTAATAAAATAACAAAGCCCCCCAAAATAAAAAATTCCCTACCCTATTCTAAATTAAAAAAGTTACAAGCTCTTTTACCTTACCAGCCCTGAACAGGGCCCTTTGCGGGGCATGCCCCAAGAATTTCAGCTCTTTTGCCTGTAAAAAAAAACATACAATACCCCCCCCCCAACATTACAACCCACCACCCACATACCCCTAATCTAACCCAAACCCCCCTTAAATAAACCTAACACTAAGCCCCTGAAGATCTTCCTACCTTGTCTTCACCATCCAGGTATCACCGATCCGTCCTGGCTCCAAGATCTTCATCCAACCCAAGCGGGGGTTGGCGATCCATAATCCGGTCCAGAAGAGGCTCCAAAGTCTTCCTCCTATCCGGCAAGAAGAGGACATCCGGACCGGCAAACATCTTCTCCAAGCGGCATCTTCGATCTTCTTCCATCTGGAGCGAAGCGGCAGGATCCTGAAGACCTCCAGCGCGGAACATCCATCCGGACCGACGACTGAACGACGAATGACTGTTCCTTTAAGGGACGTCATCTAAGATGGCGTCCCTCGAATTCCGATTGGCTGATAGGATTCTATCAGCCAATCGGAATTAAGGTAGGAATTTTCTGATTGGCTGATGGAATCAGCCAATCAGAATCTAGTTCAATCCGATTGGCCGATCCAATCAGCCAATCAGATTGAGCTCGCATTCTATTGGCTGATCGGAACAGCCAATAGAATGCGAGCTCAATCTGATTGGCTGATTGGATCAGCCAAACGGATTGAACTTGATTCTGATTGGCTGATTCCATCAGCCAATCAGAAAATTCCTACCTTAATTCCGATTGGCTGATAGAATCCTATCAGCCAATCGGAATTCGAGGGACGCCATCTTGGATGACGTCCCTTAAAGGAACAGTCATTCGTCGTTCAGTCGTCGGTCCGGATGGATGTTCCGCGCTGGAGGTCTTCAGGATCCTGCCGCTTCGCTCCGGATGGAAGAAGATCGAAGATGCCGCTTGGAGAAGATGTTTGCCGGTCCGGATGTCCTCTTCTTGCCGGATAGGAGGAAGACTTTGGAGCCTCTTCTGGACCGGATTATGGATCGCCAACCCCCGCTTGGGTTGGATGAAGATCTTGGAGCTAGGACGGATCAGTGATACCTGGATGGTGAAGACAAGGTAGGAAGATCTTCAGGGGCTTAGTGTTAGGTTTATTTAAGGGGGGTTTGGGTTAGATTAGGGGTATGTGGGTGGTGGGTTGTAATGTTGGGGGGGGTATTGTATGTTTTTTTTTACAGGCAAAAGAGCTGAAATTCTTGGGGCATGCCCCGCAAAGGGCCCTGTTCAGGGCTGGTAAGGTAAAAGAGCTTGTAACTTTTTTAATTTAGAATAGGGTAGGGAATTTTTTATTTTGGGGGGCTTTGTTATTTTATTAGGGGGCTTAGAGTAGGTGTAATTAGTTTAAAATTGTTGTAATATTTTTCTTATGTTTGTAAATATTTTTTTATTTTCTGTAACTTAGTTCTTTTTTATTTTTTGTACTTTAGCTAGTTTATTTAATTGTATTTATTTGTAGGAATTGTGTTTAATTAATTTATTGATAGTGTAGTGTTAGGTTAATTGTAGGTAATTGTAGGTAGTTTATTTAATTATTTTATTGATAGGGTAGTGTTAGGTTTAATTATAACTTAGGTTAGGATTTATTTTACAGGTACATTTGTTATTATTTTAACTAGGTAACTATTAAATAGTTCTTAACTATTTAATAGCTATTGTACCTGGTTAAAATAATTACAAAGTTGCCTGTAAAATAAATATTAATCCTAAAATAGCTATAATATAATTATAATTTATATTGTAGCTATATTAGGATTTATTTTACAGGTAAGTATTTAGCTTTAAATAGGAATAAGTTATTTAATAAGAGTTAATTTATTTCGTTAGATAAATATTATATTTAACTTAGGGGGGTGTTAGTGTTAGGGTTAGACTTAGCTTTAGGGCTTAATCCATTTATTAGAATAGCGGTGAGCTCCGATCGGAAGATTAGGGGTTAATAATTGAAGTTAGGTGTCGGCGATGTTAGGGAGGGCAGATTAGGGGTTAATACTATTTATGATAGGGTTAGTGAGGCGGATTAGGGGTTAATAACTTTATTATAGTAGCGCTCAGGTCCGCTCGGCAGATTAGGGGTTAATAAGTGTAGGCAGGTGTCGGCGACGTTGTGGGGGGCAGGTTAGGGGTTAATAAATATAATATAGGGGTCGGCGGTGTTAGGGGTAGCAGATTAGGGGTACATAGGGATAACGTAGGTGGCGGCGGTTTACGGAGCGGCAGATTAGGGGTTTAAAAAAATATGCAGGGGTCAGCGATAGCGGGGGCGGCAGATTAGGGGTTAATAAGTGTAAGGCTAGGGGTGTTTAGACTCGGGGTACATGTTAGAGTGTTAGGTGCAGACGTAGGAAGTGTTTCCCCATAGCAAACAATGGGGCTGCGTTAGGAGCTGAACGCTGCTTTTTTGCAGGTGTTAGGTTTTTTTTCAGCTCAAACCAGCCCCATTGTTTCCTATGGGGGAATCGTGCACGAGCACGTTTTTGAGGCCGGCCGCGTCCGTAAGCAACTCTGGTATCGAGAGTTGCTTTTGCGGTAAAAATGCTCTACGCTCCTTTTTTGGAGCCTAACGCAGCATTTGTTTGAACTCTCGATACCAGAGTTAATTTTATGGTGCGGCCAGAAAAAAGCCCGCGGAGCGTTAACAGCCCTTTTACCGCCGAACTCCAAATCTAGGCCTAAGTGCGCATGCATTGAATCAGGAAGAAAAAAAATAAGAATATCGGAGCGCACTCAATAGACTGCAATGGCGCGATCGGTACCGCAATGATAGACGCAGCAGTCAAAAGGTAAAAATCCAAAATTAGTAAAGAGAAGCGGTGGGTGGGCTGCCTTGATTAAAAAAAATAAAATAATTATGAGTGTAAATTATAGGCATTACATAAAAACTTTGGAAAAAAAGCGGTTTTATTAATATAATTAAACTAGATATTAAATATTAAAGAATAAAAATGTTGATGTTTACTGTTCCTTTAATGTCTCCGTTAAGGAGAGAAATTCGATGATACGTAGCTACTTGAATAAGTAGGTGGTTTATCAAACTTGAGTATTACAGATATGTGAGCCTTTAAAAGCAGTGGTGCCAGTTGTCCATCTCCGTCAAGAGAGCTAAATACATCTGCCAAATGTGGAGCCAATATTTGTTTGAATTTTTTATAGTATACGTTGGTTAGGCCATCATTTCCTGGACCTGTATGTGGGGATATATCTTTTATGGCTTGTAAAATATCTTGGACCAGGATCAGATCATCTAACGATTCGGACAGGGAGTCAGACAATGAAGGCAGGCAGGAATCTTCTAAGGATTGATCTATAAGAGTAGGTTTAGAAGAATGGTCTATAGGAGAAATATTATAAAAGGTGATATAATAGTTAGTAAAAATACAAAAAAAGAGTCCAAAAAGCCTCCATCGTAGAAAATAAAATAAAAACACACTTTATTTAGTAATTCATATAAAATGACAGGAAATGGATAAAAAAAATCCTGGGCCACACAGAAAAGTGTCTTCGGTCGCAAGGATCGAATCAGGTCAAACCTTATATGCCGGTGAAATAACTGACATGTAATAGACATAGGGAAAATATATATACTTAACTCTACGTAATGACCCAAAATCAATACAGAACTCTTAGCTAATAGAAACATGAACTTAGTTATTGAGATCAAAAAATTGGTAAAATACCAAATTATTAGCACAATATCAATGTGACATAACTGACAGTTCAAATATGATAACAGTAATATAATCACTACCGTACTAATAGGAAGTAAAAATTTGCCCCTAGATATACTGATCAACACGTCCACAGTTATATGTGGCTTATCAATATTAATCTTAATAGTGAGCCACAAAATGTTTTAGATGAACAGGAAATAATGAATAAGTTAGTGAGTAGATCAAAATCTACAGTGACTGCACCGGGTAGGAAGATAACATATACATCCCTAGCCTCATTATCTCTGCCAAAAATTGATTATGTCAAACTCAGATGAAATCAAACTCTTAAGCTTGAATATCCAATAGATTTCCTGTCTACATAGGATAGAGAACTTATCTCCCCCCCAGGTAGTCTTTTGACCTGCTCTGTTGCTTTCCACTTGAAGGTGCTGACATATTTTTTTTTTTTTAAAAACTTTTTTATTGAGACAACTTAATGAACAACAATGTTGCATATGCATACAAAATGGAAGGAACATAGACATGTCATTGAAATATACATTTCGTATTTAAAAAATTAAACACTCTTAAGCTAAGAAAGGTAATGATGAGTGAAGATGAGAGTAAGAGTAGGTCTATGCATTAAATGGGTCTCTTTTCTGATAAGGACGTGTTGTATATGTGGGTTTTGATGTGGAGTCTGTAGTTTAAAGAAATTTTGGTACTTAATTTCATTCAGATCAGGGACGCTTAAATTTATGTAAGGCAGGGGAATGAAGTCCAAAGAGAATATATGAGTACCAGTTATGAAGAGAGGAAGCTAGATTGGGTTTCGCTTTCTAAGGTATATTTCCGGGGGAAGGGAGGCAGCGGGCTAGAGCCGCTTTGTTTAAAAGAAAGGAGAAGGGTATGGATAGGTAGGGAGAGCGGAGATATATTAGAAACTGTAAGTTGAGTAAATGTAATTGGGGGAATGAGGGTGTAATGTTGAGGAAGGGGGGCGGGATGGGGGGGGCAGAGCCTTAAGTGTATGTTCAGTGGGGAATTAGTGTAAAGATAAGTGAGGGAGTCAGCTCGAAGCAGGGGGGGTGGGATGAGGGTATATAATAGAGCTGATAGTAGGGCCGGAAGGCAGATAGGGAAAGATGAAAAGAGGAGACGTAATCCTGAAAAGGAGGATAGGATAGTGACGGTGTGTGAGTATAATATAATAAAGAGGCGTGGAAGGCCAGAGAGGCGGCGGGGGAAGGGCCCCCCGGTTCTGAATGGGTAAGTGGATGGAGTGGTTCAGCAGAGGATAGTAGTATGTATAGTGTTGGTGGCTGGCTGAGTAACCATTTATGTAGGGACTAACGTTAAATGAAGCTACCAGAAAAGGTGTGTACGTAGAGAGAGAAGTTTTATAGGATGATATTGGTAATATGTAACAAGGAGTAAATGTAGTCTTGTTGGTCTTGAGATCTAATCTAGAGCATAAGCTCAAACTAAACTTCTTAGGTGATATGAGTGTATTGGTGAGGAAAGTCTATAAGAAGAGGATAAGGTTAAGAGAGATATCGACTAGGACCTCTGTGTAGAGTGGTTATGGTTAAGAGGTAGAGGGTGTAATGAGGTACATAACAATAAAGAATGAAGCCTGTATCAGGCCTGTATACATTAATCTCAATATTTCCTATAATACAAACATTGATTGAATGCAGTGTATTGACTATGAAAACCAGTTAAGTAAATAACAATGAGGATATTCAACAAAACAGCATTAAATTCGTGATCTATAAGTCTGTCACAACAAACCTCCATCCTGGTGATGCAGGCAGAAAGCTAGGAGCCAGAGATTGAGTAAGGTGTGTACCCGTGTGTGGGCTCCAAGCTTACCCACTCGCAGGATGTCCATGACAAAGGTCTGACAAAGGAAATCCAGAATGAGGGAGTGAGAGAAGAGTAAGATGTGTACCCGTATGTACACTTCCTCATCCAGATTGAAGAGTATTAGACTATCTGGGCATCTAATCTAACACATAAGTTCTAAATAAAACTTTTCAAGTAATATGGGCATGTTGGTGAAAACAAACAGAGTAAGTAACATTTAGGACATTTCCACAAAACAAAATTAAACTCGTGATCTGTAAGCTTGTCGTAACAAAGCTCTAACTTAACAATATAGGTGAGTAAGAAGCCTTGAGCCAAAAATAGAGTAAGGTGTGTACCCGTATGTGGGCTCTAGGCTTACCTGTCCGTTGGATGTCCATAGCAGAGGTCTTACTGTGGAGGTCAAGGATGGGGGAGTGGAAGAAGAGTAAGATGTGTACCCGTATGTGCACCCCCCCATTCGGGGCATCTCCCGAGCAGCAATCTAGAAAGGTTTCTAGAAGGAAAGTTCTCTCAGAGTACCAGGGAGAGGGCTATAAATGTGACGAGTAATTCCGAGGAGAACATCAGGAAAGATCTGAGGCTTGAGGCGGTGGCGTAGAGGTCCTGGAATGCCACTCCTCGGCTGAGGGGTTCAGATCATCTGTTTTTCCCTTTTTCCTGGGAGGAAGGCCAGGGGGGCGAGTGAGTTCCCAAGTAGTGAGGAGTTTCATACCCTGTTCTATAGAGGAGACTGTATGGGAAGAGTCTTGATACTGTATATGTAGCTTAACAGGAAATCCCCATCTATATTTGATTTTGTTTTGTCTGAGGGCCAGGGTGAACTGTTGGAAAGTCCTCCTCTTGTTAAGTGTATATGGAGACAAGTCGGGAAAAATCTGTAATTTGTTATAAGGTTCTTTGAGGGGTTTGTTAGTGAAGGAGGCTCGCATAATCTTTTCCTTAGTGGTATAATAATGTAGACGTACAATTACGTCTCTGGGGGTGTCGAATACAGAGTTGCGGGGGCGTGTGGACCTGTGAGCTCTGTCCATCAAGAGATCTTGATCTGTGGAAGAATTCAGGATAACCTTGAAGAGTGCGACCAGATATTTTTGGAGGTCTGATGCAGGTACATCTTCTGGAATGCCGCGGATCCTGAGATTGTTGCGGCGGGATCTATCTTCGTTATCCGCTAATTTGGATTCAAGGTCTGACATTTGTTCTGCCAATGATTGAGAGTAAGCCAGAAGGTTGGCGTGGTCAGTTGCGAGATCCTCATGTTTTCTCTCGAGGATTTCAGTTCTCTCTCCTAAGGAAGAAATCTCTCTCTTCAGTTCGCCCACTGATTGGCGAAGTTCTTGTCTTAGGGATGAGTAGTGAGTGTCCATCTTATCAGTCAAGATTCTAATAGATTCTAAAAAGGTTGACTGAGATAGGGTTGTTTTATCTTTGCGAGGTATCTCAGATCGAGTATTATCTGCCACGAGGGTTGTGGAATCTCTGGAGTCTTCCCCCGAAAGATCAGGGTCTGAGAGATTTTTACTGTGGAAGTGGTCAGTAAGAGTCCTCTTGGGATTTTCCTGGTGCTTTGGTTTTCTCTTTATAGATTGCGCCATATTATAGGCAAGTGATGCTCAGATTACTTAGAGATTAGTGTTTAATGATGTGGGCTAGAGGTCGCTGAACCAGTGATAGATGAAATTCGGGGGGAGGCCACCCCCGCCGCCCGCAAGCTAGGTGCCCTAGCCCATCATTCTCTCATGCAATAGTATAGATAAGAAAGTTCCGTAATCCGCCTCAGAGCTGCGGTCTAGATGGGCAAATCCCCCTCTCCTGGGGATTTACCACCTCTGGGTGAGACCGGTAAAAGGAGTGAGGATATGACCCGCGCCCCAGGTGTGGACGCGGGAAAGGGAGGAGAGAGGGACGTCTAAGAGAGCAAAAGGTGCAGCTTTTGGGTTTCTTATGGAGGGTTTCAGCAAAAACACTTTCTTGAAATAAAAACACCTTGTAGATATATCAAGTGACTTGTGTGTAATATAGCCTCTGTGGATTAAGGTGGATGTAGAGATGTGCAGGAGACTGCAGAGGATGTAGAGGGGTCTGTGGCTGCAGCTGTCACCTCTATGTGTTAGGGTTGTAAGTCACCAGAACTGCAAACTGTGTTAGGGAGGGAAACAGCTAGGTGCTGCAGCAGCGTTGTGTAGTCCCCAGATGAAGTGGGCCAGGGCATAAAAATCATAACCACTCTACATGGAGAAGGGGATGAGCGTAGTACACAGAGAGGTAAATATGCAGTTCTGCCCCCTAAGTCAGTAAGTTAACACAGTGTACTCACTTCTGCTGAGCCGGAGTCAGGTATTCCTTGAAAGCTGCAGCGCTGTCATGGCGCACACAGGCCCACATGGGGAGTCATCCCCGGTGCTGATCTGAAATGCACCCGATCACTTCTTAATCCAGCTCTTGGGCTTCGGGTCAGGCTGCAATGAGGGGAACCGCAGGACTCACCGCTTACTGCGAGACATACAGGGCTAGAAGAGGTAGTTGTGCGCGTTAGCGCAAATATTTCTGAGGCTCCTTATAGCAGTTTGTATGCACGGAGGTCTGAGGAAGATGGCCGCCGTTCGCGGGCTTTTACAGTGCTCTGTTCTGTGCTGATCCGTGGTGATATAGCAGCCTCAGAAGGGTCTGAGGGGTGACCGGGCCGCCATCTGAAGTCGGCGAGAGAGTGGGATTGATAGCAATAGAGCTAGGCTGATTCCGGTCTTGCGGTGTTGCCAGGTGAATAGGTCCGGTGCTATCTGGTGTAGAGAGGGTCCCGGTCTCAGGGAAATATCGTAGAATAATATATAGGGGTTATAAAGGGTATGATGTGCCAATTGTATAAAGTTTGAGGGGCTATTTGTTATTTAAAACTGTGTTTTGGGCAAAGGTAGCAGGGGAGCTCTAGCTCTATGCGTCCTCACTGCTCCGTAGTTGGCTCCGCCCCCGGTGCTGACATATTTAATATGAATCTCCATGAAGTGTCTAGAGAGTGCAGAACAAGCCCTTTCACCAGAGATATATAATAGGTGCTCCCTGATGCAGGTACCAACCTCCATGGTGGTCCTTTCCACATAGTGCTTCTGACACTGGGTGCATTCTACCAAATAGATGACAAATGTACTCTTACAATTGATACATTCCTTTAGTGTAGAACTCTTCCCCTGATTGGCTAGAATTACATGTCTTAGAAACTTGTACATGGTCACAAGAAGTACAGGTCCTTCTACCACACCTATATGTGCCATCACAATGCAGTCAAGAACTCTGAGACTTGCTTTCTCTTAAAAGACTGGGGGGTAACATATTCCCCAATGTTGTGTTTCTTTTTGCAACAAACATGCAACCTTTCTCCACAGTATGCCTTAACTTCTTATCACCCATCAATATAGGTAATTTTTTATTTATCTAACAGGTTTGGTCATATCGGTTAGAAAATGAAGTAACAAATCTGGGCTTAGATTGGTGGATTACCTTGCTCGACAATGAGTTCCTGGATATATTTATCAATAGGGAATCCCTATCCATATGTTGAACTTCAAAGAAAGCCTTGTCAACAGTCTTTTTTGGATATCCTCTTCTTCTCAGCCTGTTACTTAGCTCTCTGCTCTCCTCATGAAAATAACTATTTAAAGTACAATTGCGTCTAGCTCTCATAAATTGTCCCTTGGCTATGCCCCTAAAGACATGCCTAGGATGGCTACAATGAGCGTGCAGTAAACTATTACCTGCAATAGGTTACCTGAAGAGAGCAGAGACCACCTTACATGCTAATGCCTTTCCTTTCAGTAACACATACAAAAAGCTGATGCTTTCCTTCTGCCACTCATGGGTAAACTGAATGCCCAAATTGTTGGAGAAGTCCTTGTGCACCTACCAGACCAGATCTAGGCTGGATTGTGGAACTAGGTTGTGTTGGAAATATTCTGTCAATGTTTGTGTTCCTTTTTCAAGAAATTTGGGGTTAGTGAAGGAGCAGGGGTGTATTTAGGTTGTGTGCTGCCCTAGGCACTCAAAATTCTGCTGCCCCCTCACCCCCCCCCCCCACCTTACCTGCTAATGCCTTGCCTTTCAGTAACACATACAAAAAGCTGATGCTTTCCTTCTGCCACTCATGAGTAAACTGAATGCCCAAATTGTTGGAGAAGTCCTTGTGCACCTCCCAGACCAGATCTAGGCTGGATTGTGGAACTAGGTTGTGTTGTAAATATTCTGTAAATGTTTGTGTTCCTTTTTCAAGAAATTTGGGGTTAGTGAAGGAGCAGGGGCGTATTTAGGTTTTGTGCTGCCCTAGACACTCAAAATTCTGCTCCCCCCCCCCCAAGTTTTAAGGCATTTTTTTAGACATATTTAATTTTTTTATTTTTTTTTTGGTCAGGGTTTAAAAATGAAAATTAAAAAAAAAAAGTCTTTAAGTAGATGTTCACCAGGGCTTGCATTCACTATGGTCACATATAAATACACATACACACACACACATATAAATATATATACAGTGAGTCATACAATAATATACTGACCACCATGCTATAAATATCTATGTGCATAGACCCTGTCCCAGCCAGGAGCAGTGTAAGTCTGTAAGATGAATGTATAATTTCACATCAAATTTATCAAAGTAAAAAATTAACAAGTAACTTCCAGGATGTTGCTTTATCCAAAAAAATGCTTGCTTATTGTCAACATATGCAATGTTTATCTCAGGGGTATCAAAGATTCGAGTGACTGAATGTATAAGAACTGCTTTTAAAGGTCTAAGTTGTAGTAATCTGTATGGCATGTATGCCAAACTCGTCTAATATGCTATTACCATTCTGTGATTGAGGACCATGTAAGTAACCTAACCAGTGTCAGAGCGTGGAATGCACAATTTACTATCATAACAAAGGATCAGCTACACATGGCTCAGTACATTCCTCAAGGCAATTATATCTCAATTAACCTATCCTTGGTTCTTTCTTAGTAATAGTCGCTTTTTCATCTATTGTCTTATAGTACAAGAGAGGTTATGTTCCCCTTGCTCTGCTAATGCTGGCAATAGTAAGTGTTGTACTATCTGTGTCTGCCTGTGCTGCTTAGCTTAGGCAATGTTGGGTGTGCATATGTCTCTGTATATTCATGACAAGCCAGGATGTTAGTAAATTCTGCAAGCTCCTCAACCAGATCATGATGTATGATGTATATTCTCATTAGTCAGCCTGTCCTGAAACTTGACATCACATGCAGACGGGACCGAGCTAAATGTAGAGAAGCTCCTTCCTAACACAGCAATATAACACCATGGATGGAAAATAAAAAAACACACATATCTAGAATGAGCGAGTTTGTCAAGTACCGGTCGGAGGTCCGCACTGCCACACTGCACATTGGAATCTGTCACGCTCACGCATCCAGCCAGTGTTGTGTCGAAATAGGGGATCTATCAAACGCACACACACTGTCACTATGCTTACCCTCCACCCATGATACCTCCCTAAGTTCTCCTCATAAACTCCTCCCAGCTACCGCCCACCCGGCTTCTGTGTCCCCACCATTTACATCAATGACTGCTACCAGCAGTGCACTGAGCAAAGTGTTTATGACCTCTCTCTCAGTCATTTCCTCTCTGTTCTTCTGCTCACACTCACAGCCCTGCGGTAAAAACATCAGTACTGTGAGCAGAAGAACTGAGAGGAAATGCCTGAGAGTCTGCAATGAGCGCTATCAAGTCTGAGAATGCGCTGACAGCCTGACAGTGACACTAGTAGTGTAACACAGTTAAACACACCCCTCCCCTGTTGGAGCCTTTCCTCGGATGATTACTAAAAGTCATACCTTACTTTCCTGTTCCCCATCTCTCTGGTGTTGCACTGCCGCTGGCCTGATACAGTGACTGTCACTACTCACTCAGTCTCACCTCCGTTGCCGCGGTGAACTCCCGCTGAAAGTTAAAAAATTTTTTTTTAAAAGCAGCGTTAGTGTGGTCACTGGTGTGGACAAGTGCCGCCCCCCAAAATCCGTCGCCCTAGGCACCGGCCTTGTTGGCCTCTCCATTAACACGCCCCTGTGAAGGAGATTTTTCATCACGTTTCCAGCAGAAGTCAGTGGCTGGCCATTCCAGCCTTGACATGGTCAACAATGAGATCATGGAATGATCTGACCACAGTGTCGGTTCTATGTCTGAATAACAAGTTAAATTTAAGCCTTTCTCATCTATGAATATGTAGTCAAGTCTGGAGTATATCTTATAAGGGTTAGAAAAAAAAGAGAAAGTTTTTTGATTGGGGTGATTATTCTATTCTAGGATGAATCCATCCCCATATAAAGACATTAATGGAGAGTTTGAGTTGCTGTAGGTAGAATCTAGGAAATGTTATCCGCACAGTTTGGAAGATATACAGTATTTTAGGTAGTATTGTCATTTAATCGCTATATTAAACTCTCTCTTAGCTTCCCCCAACATTCGTTTAAAGAAAATAGCTTGGCCAGTATTTGGGACGTATACATTTGCACGGGTAATTAGTTGGTTAAAAAGAAGACCCACCAAAATCATACATCCGCCTTCAACATCTGAGATTTTATGAAGAACTTGAAAGGGGACTGCTTTATTAAAAAGTATTCCAGAATCCAACAAAAGTCCAGCACAGAGGGTACTGTATGCAGGCCACAGGGGCACCAGAAACCCCTTCAAATATGCCAAAAATCCAAGAGTGTGGCAGCACAACAAATTTTATTTGGAACACACAAGGAAAAACAGCAGAGCTCTGCTGTTTTTCCTTGTGTGTTCCAAATAAAATTTGTTGTGCTGCCACACTCTTGGATTTTTTTTTTATTAAAAAGTATGCCTACACCATTTCGCTTTGCTGCTTGTGCATTATAGTAGCCAACTGGGAAATGTTTGGAAGTAAACTAGAGTTCAGAGTTTTATGAAAATGGGTTTCTTGAATGAAAATGATATTGCTATTTTGCTTATGGAACCAATTAAGGGCAATTAATCTTTTTGTGGATGTATTTTTACTTTTTGAGTAATAAGCTTAAATTTGCGAGTGCCCATATCTAATTTGTAAAGCAGAGGTGCATTAGCTGAATCTCAAAAGAGATGCTTAGAGTATAAAAAGTTGCATCCTGTTGTGTAAAAGCAAACACATTAAAAGTAGCAAATGCACTCAGTATAGTTAGTGTATTGCTAATAAATAGGATCTAAGATGCTAGAGCCATCTTTCCCCTCCTCATCCTGGGATAAGATTAGTCAGAATAGGGCAATAAATCTGCTGTTGATAGCAATAAAACAAAAAAGAACATTATATATATATATATATATATATATATATATATATATATATATATATATATATATATATATATATATATATATATATATATATATATATATATAAACAATACAAAATGCAATAATGCAATATAGTGCAATGTGAGGGGGACATATTAAACAGGAAAGAGGGGTGGTAGTCAGTCTTATCTTTCATACCGCTACCACAAAACTGTCTGGCTAGGAGTTAAAAGTGAAAATCAGAAATAATGATATCAAATACAAATAAATGTAGTAAATAAAGGTAACATACCCATGTCTTCAAACAAAAACAAGAGGGCCTAATAAACATACCCAAAGAAAAGCTGACAAATATCAAGGAGGATCATGTTTGCTGGTCACTTTTGTTCAATCTGACCTCTGATGTTTTGGAGCTGATTGCTGCTGCTGGTCTCTTGGTGGAGAGGAAGATCAGAGAGAGGGTTGTGTTGGCAGAGAAATTTTGAGTTACTTATAAAAGAGTTCCAAATCTTCTGGTGTTCTTTAAACAATAACTTTTGATTCACAAAGAACTTTGATACAAAAAGGGAAACTCCAGCGATATGGGATTGTAAGATCTTGTTGTCAGGCATGAGGTGTATGTCTTTAAATCCAACTTTACTTAAGGCTACTCCTCCCCCCCCTCACCTGCCGTTTATTTCAGTTGTACTCTCTCTTTAGCAGAGACGCTACCACGACTAAATCTCCTGGCTCTAAATCCACTGTTATTAGAAAGTATATCAGTAAAGGATTACAATTTACCAAATTGAACTTTTGTTCCTGCTCTGGACCACAGCTTTGCACTGGACTTATAATCTAACAACAGCGCAACGCTGTGAAGTGTATTTCCTTGCCACTTACGGCTTCCCAGCCTGGAGGCTGATCACCAGTGACCGGTACAACTCCGGAGCCTGTAGTACTCGGCTCTCACTTCAACTCACCTCCTCTGAACAACGCGGTATTAACCGCTCTCGAGAAAAGACTGTGTCTCAAGCAGCGCGGGCCTCCCCGCAATCCGGTATACTCTGCCTGTCACTCAGTTACGCTACACGGTAGCCTGTCAGTGAATCCAGACTGGTAATTGGTGCTCACGCACACACCCTCTTCACACACAGCACTGGTTCTGCAGCTGTACACCTCTCCCTCCTTTGCTGTCTGCTACGAACGTAAGCTCTTCAAACCTCTCACATTCAGGAGGATTTCCACTGGCTACTATATACATAGACTTTTACTAAGTGTACGTCACTGATAATACTGACCACCATACTAGCAGACGCTTCTAAGTTATTACGTATAAATTCAACTTCTCTCCTGTAACCTGTTAAACGGAACTCCCACAGGAGTGCTAATTCTTTCCTACCTCTTTTCCAATCACAGTTCCTGTGAATTGTTCTTAAACTCCTATAAAGCTAACTACAGATCTGCAGTTGAGATCCAGATACCTAACTAATCTTTAACTCAGAGATAGAGTGTGACATATTAAACGGCCCGTAACATGGATCCAGCAGATTTGCCTACTGTGGTGTTCAACCTCACACAAAGGGTGGACCAGTTGTCACATGGACTAAGGGACTTACAATTACAAAATGATAGCCTTAGGGCAGCAATAAGAGATAACACTCCTGAACCACAGGTGTGTTTACCCGAGAGATTTTCAGGTGACAGGAAACAGTTCCGACAGTTTAAGAACGCTTGTTACCTGCTTTTCCAAATGAAGCCTAGGACCTATCATAACGAGAGACTTAAGGTTATGACCGCCATATCTTTCCTCACTGGAGAACCCAGAGTATGGGCCAATACCTTCTTAGAGAACGACGATCCTATATTGGGATCTCTCACTGATTTCTTCACTCAGATGAGCTTATTATATGAGGATACTCAGAAGCAAATCACTGCTGAGACAAAGATGCGCTCCCTACGACAAGGAAGAAGACCTGTTGAGGAGTACATCTCCGAGTTCAAGTTGTATATAAAGGATTCAGAATGGAGTGGGATAGCATTGAGGAATCAATATCGCCTCGGTTTATCCGACGCTTTGAAGGATGAGCTCGCCCGAATCGAGATCCCCAGCACCCTCGAAGACCTAATGACCCTATCCATTCAGATAGATAGGAGACTTCGGGAGAGGAGGTCTGAGCGTCAGCAGTCAGAAGGAAATCAAAGGTATTACCCATCACCTGTAGCTTCTAAAGATGTCACTACTCCCATGGAGATTGGGTTCACCAAAGGACCACTGACAATTGACGAAAGACACCGCAGACAACAAAAGAATCTCTGCATGTACTGCGCATCACCCACACACCCAGTTAAGGAATGCCCGCTACTTCAACGACAAAAAAGAAGTAAGCTTAGACATGTAAATGCATGCTTGACTAACAAGATTGTGAACGTAGCTTACTGTACTATCTCTCTCCTCTTACAGTGGGACCATCAAGCCCTCCAAGCTGAAGCCATCATTGACTCGGGTGCATACTCCAATTTCCTGGATTCAACCCTTGTAAGAAAAAATAAAATACCTACACTTAGCAAAACAGTTCCTGTCTCAATTCGTGTTATTGATGGTACTTATGTAAAGTCAGGTCCTATAACACATCACACAGTTCCACTCAAGGTCTCCCTAGGTAAGGGGCATACTGAATACATCTCCTTCGATGTTATACCCTCTCCTTTGTATCCAGTAGTACTAGGACTATCATGGCTTCAAGAACATCAACCCTCCATATCATGGCAAACTCTACAAGTCGATCTGAATTCACCCTATTGCAAAAATACCTGTTATCCTCAACAACATATACTACAACTCTCTGAAGAGGTTGTTCCTCCCGACTACCACGACTTCCTAGATGTCTTTGACAAAAAACAGGCGGAAGCTTTACCACCTCATCGTATCTACGATTGCCCCATAGAGCTCCTACCAGGATCCACTATACCATATGGGCATATCTATCCGCTCTCACAACCAGAGCTGGAACATCTCAAGACGTATCTCGATGATAACCTCAAAAAAGGGTTCATTAGACCTTCTACGTCCCCAGCGGGAGCTGGGATCTTCTTCGTTCGGAACAAGGATAAATCCTTAAGGCCGATCATTGATTATCGGGAACTGAATAAGAGAACTAAGAAGAACAGGTATCCATTACCTCTCATTCCTGAATTAGTGGAAAGACTTAGCAAAGCTACCATCTACACCAAACTAGACCTTAGAGGAGCCTATAGTCTGGTCAGGATAAGAGAGGGAGATGAGTGGCTCACTGCCTTCCGGACCCGCTATGGGTTATATGAATACTTGGTGATGCCGTTCGGGCTTTGTAATGCCCCTGCCACGTTCCAATATTTCATCAATGATATATTCAGAGATTTATTGGACGTGTGCCTAGTGATATATCTGGACGATATCCTCATCTATTCAGATAACTTAGAAGATCACAAGAAACATGTACGCTGGGTCCTGAATCGATTACGAACCCATCAATTGTATGCCAAACCCGAAAAGTGTTCATTCCACACATATGAAATAACCTTCCTTGGTTATAATATCTCTTCCTCTGGTGTACGGATGGAAGACGGGAAGATTCAGGCTATCCAAAACTGGCCCACTCCAACTTCCAGAAAAGATGTCCAACGCTTCCTCGGTTTTGCCAACTTCTATAGGAAGTTCATCAAAGGGTTCTCTAGATTATCCAGACCTCTGTGTAAACTTACAGGTTCTCACACTCCTTTCCTCTGGGATACTGATGCTCAAAAGGCATTTGAATACCTCAAAAACTCATTCATCACAGCACCCATTCTCCAGTTCCCGGATACCAAACTCCAGTTCATTCTCGAGGTGGATGCGTCAGATTACGCTTTAGGGGCCATACTTTCCCAACGAAAGACTCCCTCTGATCCCATTCATCCAGTGGCATTTTATTCCAGATTAATGACACCACCGGAACAAAACTATCCCATAGGAGAAAAGGAGCTTCTCGTCATCAAGGTCGCTTTGGAACACTGGAGGCATTTGTTAGAAGGCACATCTTATCCGATTCTCATATACACTGACCATCGCAACTTAGAATATCTTCAGTCAAGTAAAACACTGTCGGCTAGACAACTTCGCTGGAGTCTCTTCTTCACCAGATTTCATTTCCACATCACCTACCGTCCAGGGTCAAAAAACGGCAAGGCTGATGCTCTCTCCAGACACCTACCTCGTCCTATTCAAGCCTTACCTGCCCAGCCTATTCTATCCCCAGAACATTTCATCGGGATCCTTACCGATGAACACCGGTTCTTACGTTTCCATCAAAAAAGAGATACTACCTATCCAAAGAATCAACTTCAAACAGATTCAAACGGAATCAGCTATGTACAAGGGAAGATCTACATTCCACCAACTTTGAGAACTCACATTCTCCAAGCTCATCATGAATCTCCTTTAGCTGGTCACCCTGGGATTCAAAGAACTACTGAACTCATCAAAAGAAACTACTGGTGGCCAAATCTACACCAGACAGTGGAAGACTACGTTAGAACATGTCAAGTATGCGCTGTCTCTAAACATGAACACTCCAAACCATATGGTATGTTAAGATCTCTTCCAGTACCAGAAAGGCCATGGCACACAGTTGGTATGGATTTTATCGTAGACCTGCCAAGTTCAAACCGAGCGACTGTTATCATGGTTGTTGTTGATTACCTATCTAAGATGGCTCACTTCATCCCATACGAAAAGCTACCCACAGCATCCGAGACAGCGGCTCTTTTTCTATCACATGTGGTGCGCATTCATGGGTTACCAGCGATCATCATATCCGACAGAGGTTCACAGTTTACCTCCAGATTCTGGAGGCAACTTTGTTCTGTCCTTAAGATTGACCACCGATACAGCACCGCCTACCATCCACAGACTAATGGGCAGACGGAACGAGTTAATCAGTGGATTGAACAGTACATCAGATGCTACTGTTCCTACCAACAGGATCAATGGAAGTCCCATTTACCTTTGGCTGAATACGCCTATAACAACACCCTAAATGCATCCACGAAGTGCACACCGTTTTTTGCCAACTATGGCTTCCACCCAACTTTTCATCTCTTCCCACATTTGAATACCACTTCCCCTCTTGTGGATGACACATCCAACTCAATGACCGAAATCTTCACTTTTCTCAAGGAAAACATAACTGCAGCCCAAAACAGACAGAAGTATTATTATGACTCAAAAAGACGTCGTCCTCCGAATTACCAAGTCGGTGACCGAGTTTGGCTATCCACCCGTCATCTTAAACTGAAAACACCCTGTCGAAAATTCTCTCATCTTTTCCTTGGACCGTATGAAATTGTTAAACTTGTCAACGACAACGCTGTGACCTTGAAACTCCCACCTGAGTTTCAGGTGCATCCCACTTTCCATGTGTCCCTGCTTAAACCTTATACCCCCACTAGACAGCAGACCTCTACCTCTGGAACTCCGCCTATAGTGGTTGATGATGAAATTTATGAGGTTTCATCCATTCTTGACTCCCGGCTATATCGAGGGGTTCTGCAGTACCTCATCCGTTGGAAGGGTTTCTCCCCTGATGAGGATTCTTGGGAGCCCTATGCTAACATCAATGCCGCTCGACTGATTGCCCGGTACCACAGGGCCCATCCGGACAAACCTGCTCCTCCTGCTGCGGTGCAGCACCTTTGATGGGGGGACCTGTCAGGCATGAGGTGTATGTCTTTAAATCCAACTTTACTTAAGGCTACTCCTCCCCCCCTCACCTGCCGTTTATTTCAGTTGTACTCTCTCTTTAGCAGAGACGCTACCACGACTAAATCTCCTGGCTCTAAATCCACTGTTATTAGAAAGTATATCAGTAAAGGATTACAATTTACCAAATTGAACTTTTGTTCCTGCTCTGGACCACAGCTTTGCACTGGACTTATAATCTAACAACAGCGCAACGCTGTGAAGTGTATTTCCTTGCCACTTACGGCTTCCCAGCCTGGAGGCTGATCACCAGTGACCGGTACAACTCCGGAGCCTGTAGTACTCGGCTCTCACTTCAACTCACCTCCTCTGAACAACGCGGTATTAACCGCTCTCGAGAAAAGACTGTGTCTCAAGCAGCGCGGGCCTCCCCGCAATCCGGTATACTCTGCCTGTCACTCAGTTACGCTACACGGTAGCCTGTCAGTGAATCCAGACTGGTAATTGGTGCTCACGCACACACCCTCTTCACACACAGCACTGGTTCTGCAGCTGTACACCTCTCCCTCCTTTGCTGTCTGCTACGAACGTAAGCTCTTCAAACCTCTCACATTCAGGAGGATTTCCACTGGCTACTATATACATAGACTTTTACTAAGTGTACGTCACTGATAATACTGACCACCATACTAGCAGACGCTTCTAAGTTATTACGTATAACTTCAACTTCTCTCCTGTAACCTGTTAAACGGAACTCCCACAGGAGTGCTAATTCTTTCCTACCTCTTTTCCAATCACAGTTCCTGTGAATTGTTCTTAAACTCCTATAAAGCTAACTACAGATCTGCAGTTGAGATCCAGATACCTAACTAATCTTTAACTCAGAGATAGAGTGTGACACTTGTAGATGGGTAGTTAAGTATTTTGTTTCTCTTTGTTTGTTCAGAGTAATGGAATTCAAGTCTGCAAAGGTCTGGCAAAGTTTTCTATCAGCAACCATGACTTTCTCTTTACCTTTAAAATTTTGGAACTTTAAAATAATGTACCTTGGAGATTTATCTTCTGAAGGCTTTGGGTGGAGAGCCCTGTGTGCTCTTTCTATGGGTAGATCGGGCAGTTCCTCAGTGTGCAAAAGGGACTGGAACAGTTGTTGATGCTGAGGGAGTTGATTTGGTAAGATCCTCTCTGGGACAACAACATGAATTCTGCCATTATGTCTCCGTCCACAATTGTCCAAGTCTTCTACTTGTAGTTGCAATTGTTGTATTAAAGTGTTGTGGAACTGAAGTACACGATCTGTTTCAGTGTTATTGTGATCCATATTTTATTCCATATTAAACATTCTTTTACCAAGATCGGCGAGGTCCCTCCAACTCGGCAAGACCAGCTTTGATAAGTTTACCCACATGCATGTGAAAAGATGAAAAGTCTGCCTTGTGGTGAATTGCTAAGTTTCTGTCTTTGTGAGTGGTTCGCTGTCTTACATAGAAGATAAGGCATTAGCTGTGTCAGATAATGGTAAATCTGAATCTTGTGGCATTGATGACTCATTCATTTTAACGTTGGCAGCAGATAAACCTTTTGTAAGTTTATTATCTGGTCTCTGTGTTCTCTTCGAAGCCATTTCAATATGTATATAGAAAGATGCAAATTGGGATAATTAAAAAAAGGAAAAATATATGGAAAGTCTATCTGGTTAGATAACAAGACTCTGGGTTGAGGTGGAAATGATTTGAGTCACTATATAGAAAAGAACAACTGCAAATAGACCGTAATCATAGGTTTAGCAAAGTAAGGTGCAAATGGGACATCAGGTAACTATTTAGCAATAATAAAAGTCCTAGAGAGGCAGGTGAAACAATGTTGAGCACAGTGCTGATTAAGTATTAAAGTCACTACTGTATAGTATAGGATCTACAGGCCTCCAGGGGTGTGTGAATCTTAAACTCCTTTTAATGTAAACATCCTTTCTTCTAAAGTTGCTACCAGCATATCTCAAAGTGGATGCCTGTTAAATTAGATAGGGATGGGTGCTCCATAGCATAGAGTGGCAAAAACTGACAGCATGCTAATAGTATACAAAAAGGTAGAAAGAATAGCAGCCTGGTGCAGTTATTTATATGAGGATAAGGTGCTCGACTAAGTGATCATTGGTTGTAACAGTTGAACCAAGGAGGTCCTAGGACCTTCACAGGGCTACACGTGTAGATAAACCTTTTGTAAGTTTATTATCTGGTCTCTGTGTTCTCTTCGAAGCCATTTCAATATGTATATAGAAAGATGCAAATTGGGATAATTAAAAAAAGGAAAATTATATGGAAAGTCTATCTGGTTAGATAACAAGACTCTGGGTTGAGGTGGAAATGATTTGAGTCACTATATAGAAAAGAACAACTGCAAATAGACTGTAATCATAGGTTTAGCAAAGTAAGGTGCAAATGGGACATCAGGTAACTATTTAGCAATAATAAAAGTCACACGGCTAGATTTGGAGTTTTGTCAGTAATGACCCGAAAAACTAACGCCGGCTTTTTTCTGGCCGCACCATAAAAATAACTCTGGTATTGAGAGTCCACATAAAGGCTGCGTTAGGCTCCAAAAAAGGAGCGTAGAGCATATTTAACGCAGCTTCAACTCTCGATACCAGAGTTGCTTACGCAAGCGGCCAGCCTCAAAATCGTGCTCGTGCACGATTCTCCCATAGGAAACAATGGGGCTGTTTGAGCTGAAAAAAAACCTAACACCTGCAAAAAAGCAGCGTTCAGCTCCTAACACAGCCCCATTGTTTGCTATGCGGAAACACATCCTACGTCTGCACCTAACACTCTAACATGTACCCCGAGTCTAAACACCCCTAACCTTACACTTATTAACCCCTAATCTGCCGCCCCGGCTATCGCTGACCCCTGCATATTATTATTAACCCCTAATCTGCCGCTCCGTAAACCGCCGCTACTTACATTATCCCTATGTACCCCTAATCTGCTGCCCTAACATCGCCGACCCCTATATTATATTTATTAACCCCTAATCTGCCCCCCACAATGTCGCCTCCACCTGCCTACACTTATTAACCCCTAATCTGCCGACCGGACCTGAGCGCTACTATAATAAAGTTATTAACCCCTAATCCGCCTCACTAACCCTATAATAAATAGTATTAACCCCTAATCTGCCCTCCCTAACATCGCCAACACCTAACTTCAATTATTAACCCCTAATCTGCCGACTGGAGCTCACCGCTATTCTAATAAATGTATTAACCCCTAAAGCTAAGTCTAACCCTAACACTAACACCCCCCTAAATTAAATATAATTTACATCTAACGAAATTAATTATCTCTTATTAAATAAATTATTCCTATTTAAAGCTAAATACTTACCTGTAAAATAAATCCTAATATAGCTACAATATAAATTATAATTATATTATAGATATTTTAGGATTAATATTTATTTGACTGGCAACTTTGTAATTATTTTAACCAGGTACAATAGCTATTAAATAGTTAAGAACTATTTAATAGCTACCTAGTTAAAATAATTACAAAATTACCTGTAAAATAAATCCTAACCTAAGTTACAATTAAACCTAACACTATACTATCATTAAATTAATTAAATACTATACCTACAATTACCTACAATTAAACCTAACACTACACTATCAATAAATAAATTAAATACAATTCCTACAAATAACTACAATGAAATAAACTAACTAAAGTACAAAAAATAAAAAAGAACTAAGTTACAAAAAATAAAAAAATATTTACAAACATAAGAAAAATATTACAACAATTTTAAACTAATTACACCTACTCTAAGCCCCCTAATAAAATAACAAAGACCCCCAAAATAAAAAATGCCCTACCCTATTCTAAATTACTACAGTTCAAAGCTCTTTTACCTTACCAGCCCTGAACAGGGCCCTTTGCGGGACATGCCCCAAAGAATTCAGCTCTTTTGCCTGTAAAAAAAAAACCATACAATACCCCCCCCCAACATTACAACCCACCACCCACATACCCCTAATCTAACCCAAACCCCCCTTAAATAAACCTAACACTAAGCCCCTGAAGATCTTCCTACCTTATCTTCAGCATACCAGCTTCACCGATCCGTCCTGAAGAGCTCCCCCGATGTCCTGATCCAAGCCCAAGCGGGGGGCTGAAGAGGTCCATGATCCGGATGAAGTCTTCATCCAAGCGGGAGCTGAAGAGGTCCATGATCCGGATGAAGTCTTCATCCAAGCGGGAGCTGAAGAGATCCATGATCCGTATGAAGTCTTCTATCAACGGCATCTTCAATCTTCTTTCTTCCGGATCCATCTTGCAGACCTCCGACGCGGAACATCCTCTTCTCCCGATGCCTACTAGCCGAATGACGGTTCCTTTAAGGGACGTCATCCAAGATGGCGTCCCTCGAATTCCGATTGGCTGATAGGATTCTATCAGCCAATCGGAATTAAGGTAGGAATATTCTGATTGGCTGATGGAATCAGCCAATCAGAATCAAGTTCAATCCGATTGGCTGATCCAATCAGCCAATCAGATTGAGCTCGCATTCTATTGGCTGTTCCGATCAGCCAATCAGAATATTCCTACCTTAATTCCGATTGGCTGATAGAATCCTATCAGCCAATCGGAATTCGAGGGACGCCATCTTGGATGACGTCCCTTAAAGGAACCGTCATTCGGCTAGTAGGCATCGGGAGAAGAGGATGTTCCGCGTCGGAGGTCTGCAAGATGGATCCGGAAGAAAGAAGATTGAAGATGCCGTTGATAGAAGACTTCATACGGATCATGGATCTCTTCAGCTCCCGCTTGGATGAAGACTTCATCCGGATCATGGACCTCTTCAGCTCCCGCTTGGATGAAGACTTCATCCGGATCATGGACCTCTTCAGCCCCCCGCTTGGGCTTGGATCAGGACATCGGGGGAGCTCTTCAGGACGGATCGGTGAAGCTGGTATGCTGAAGATAAGGTAGGAAGATCTTCAGGGGCTTAGTGTTAGGTTTATTTAAGGGGGGTTTGGGTTAGATTAGGGGTATGTGGGTGGTGGGTTGTAATGTTGGGGGGGGGTATTGTATGTTTTTTTTTTACAGGCAAAAGAGCTGAACTTCTTGGGGCATGCCCCGCAAAGGGCCCTGTTCAGGGCTGGTAAGGTAAAAGAGCTTTGAACTTTAGTAATTTAGAATAGGGTAGGGCATTTTTTATTTTGGGGGTCTTTGTTGTTTTATTAGGGGGCTTAGAGTAGGTGTAATTAGTTTAAAATTGTTGTAATATTTTTCTTATGTTTGTAAATATTTTTTTATTTTTTGTAACTTAGTTCTTTTTTATTTTTTCTACTTTAGTTAGTTTATTTCATTGTAGTTATTTGTAGGAATTGTATTTAATTAATTTATTGATAGTGTAGTGTTAGGTTTAATTGTAGGTAATTGTAGGTATTTTATTTAATTAATTTAATGATAGTATAGTGTTAGGTTTAATTGTAATTTAGGTTAGGCTTTATTTTACAGGTAATTTTGTAATTATTTTAACTAGGTAACTATTAAATAGTTCTTAACTATTTAATAGCTATTGTACCAGGTTAAAATAAATACAAAGTTACCTGTAAAATAAATATTAATCCTAAAATAGCTATAATATAATTATAATTTATATTGTAGCTATATTAGGATTTATTTTACAGGTAAGTATTTAGCTTTAAATAGGAATAATTTATTTAATAAGAGATAATTAATTTCGTTAGATGTAAATTATATTTAACTTAGGGGGGTGTTAGGGTTAGACTTAGCTTTAGGGGTTAATACATTTATTAGAATAGCGGTGAGCTCCAGTCGGCAGATTAGGGGTTAATAAGTGTAGGCAGGTGGAGGCGACATTGAGGGGGGCAGATTAGGGGTTAATAAATATAATATAGGGGTTGGCGGTGTTAGGGGCAGCAGATTAGGGGTACATAAGGATAACATAGGTGGCGGCGCTTTGCGGTCGGCAGATTAGGGGTTAATTATTGTAGGTAGCTGGCTGCGACGTTGTGGGGGGCAGATTAGGGGTTAATAAATATAATATAGGGGTCGGCGGTGTTAGGGGCAGCAGATTAGGGGTACATAAGGATAACGTAGGTGGCGGCGCTTTGCGGTCGGCAGATTAGGGGTTAATAAGTGTAGGTAGGTGGAGGCGACGTTGTGGGGGGCAGGTTAGGGGTTAATAAATATAATACAGGGGTCCGCGGTGTTAGGGGCAGCAGATTAGGGGTACATAAGGATAACGTAGGTGGCGGTCGGCAGATTAGGGGTTAAAAAAATGTATTTGAGTGTCGGCGATGAGGGGGGACCTCGGTTTAGGGGTACATAGGTAGTTTATGGGTGTTAGTGTACTTTAGAGTACAGTAGGTAAGAGCTTTATAAACCGGCGTTAGCCCAGAAAGCTCTTAACTACTGACTTTTTTCCTGCGGCTGGAGTTTTGTCGTTAGATGTCTAACGCTCACTTCAGACACGACTCTAAATACCGGAGTTAGAAAGATCCCATTGAAAAGTGAGCGTTAGACCCTATTTTGAGTGACTCCAAATACCGGCGGTAGCCTAAAACCAGCGTTAGGAGCCTCTAACACTGGTTTTCACGGCTAACGCCAAACTCCAAATCTAGGCCCTAGAGAGACAGGTGAAACAATGTTGAGCACAGTGCTGATTAAGTATTAAAGTCACTACTGTATAGTATAGGATCTACAGGCCTCCAGGGGTGTGTGAATCTTAAACTCCTTTTAATGTAAACATCCTTTCTTCTAAAGTTGCTACCAGCATATCTCAAAGTGGATGCCTGTTAAATTAGATAGGGATGGGTGCTCCATAGCATAGAGTGGCAAAAACTAGCAGCATGCTAATAGTATACAAAAAGGTAGAAAGAATAGCAGCTTGGTGCAGTTATTTATATGAGGATAAGGTGCTCGACTAAGTGATCATTGGTTGTAGCAGTTGAACCAAGGAGGTCCTAGGACCTTCACAGGGCTACACGTGTAGGTGAAGCCGGGATTCAGCCTATGTTGGTTGTGAAAGTACTGCGCTCTAGCCACCCCGCGTGTGATCCAGCCCTGCATCTGCGATTATGCAAGTATATAAATGGCGATCTCGGCAGTTAACTCCCGGGAGTATGGGTACACTTTAACATTTAATTTCAGCGTGGATAGGTTTAGCCGGTGGAAAAAGGTGAGCGCTGAGTTTGTGCCATAAGTGATCATATGACATTTGGCCCTTGAGAAAGACCTCCAGCAGATCCCGCTTACATCAGCATGTTGTCCTTTGCATAGAGGGTTAGAACTATCATGTGAGGCCCCTCAGCCAGTGTTATAACAGCTAGATTTTGCCTTGGAAAGTGCCTCAGTCACAGAGAAACATGGTTAAACAGCCATGTTCTTTGCTTGCCGGCTATTTTGTAATTTTTTAACTACTAACCTTTATATTAAATGATGTTTCCCCTCCTGTACAATTGCAATATTTCTTTGATAACATTGACTGGAATGCATACCACTTTTTGGCAACTGATATTTTTTTCTGCAATGCTTTTATTTATATGCTTTTTTTCCAGAGGTTTTAATATATATAGGTTTTATTTAGGCTTTTATATATATATATATATATACAGTATATAAATATATAAAAGCCTAAATAAAATCCAAAATGTACTTAACCCGTTAACGACCAAGGACGTGCCAGGTACGCCCTACAAAAAACGTGATTCAGGGTATTGCAAGCATCGTGCAATACCCTTTTTTAAGCAAACTGATGCAGAGAGGGCATCTATGTGATATCGTGCAATACCCTTTTTTAAGCAAACCGATGGTTGACCCTCTCTGCATCGGCCATCGATGGTGCCGATCATTGGTGGCGTGGGAGGTACAAGAGGGAGGTGGGTGGGTGGCCCATCGCTGGAGCAGTTCCGGCCATCGTAGTTCAAGTTCCGACGGGAGCGAGCGAGATGGCATGTGCGCGTGCGCTACAAACATTAAAGTGTAAGTGAAGGAGCTGGACGGAGAGGGAGGGGGGAATAAATGTTATGAAAGGGATCTGGGAGGTGGAGGGGGGTATGGAATTGAGGGTGGGCAGCTACACTACAAAAAAATTGGGTATTTATAAAAAAATTGCCACATTTTTACCAAACTGGGTACTGGCAGTACCCAAGATTGCGGCCAATAGGTAGAGGGGGAGGGTTAGACAGCTGTTTGGTGGGATTAGGGAAGTTGGGGGCTAAGGGGGGATCCAACAATGTATTATATATATAAAAAAAAAATATATATATATATAAAAAAACAACTTTCTGCCAGTACTTAAGATGGCGGTGACAATTGTGAGGTGGGGGAGGGAAGAGAGCTGTTTGAGAGGGGTCAGGGAAGGATCAGGGGGTGGGATGTGTCAGTTGGGAGACTGATCTCTATTTTAAATCTAAAATTAACCCTACAAGCTACCTAATTATCTCCTTCACTGCTGGGCATAATACAAGTGCGGTGAGCAGTGGCATTTAGCTGCCTTTTAATTACCAAAAACCAATGCCAAAGCCATATATGCTATTTCTGAACAAAAGGGGTCCCAGAGACGTATTTACAACCATTTGTGCCATAATTGCCCAAGCTCTTTGTAAATAATTTCAGTGAGAAACCTAAAGTTTGTTTATAAAAAACAAATGGGCCTAGATCAATACTTTGGATTGTCTATTAAAAAAAATATATATACATGTAAAGGGTTATTCAGGGATTCCTGACAGATATCAGTGTTACAATGTAAATATTGCTAATTATGGAAAAAAAAATGCTTTGGAAATAGCAAAGTGCTACTTGTTCTTATTGCCCTATAACTTGCAAAAAAAAGCAAAGAACATGTAAACATTCATTATTTCTAAATTCAGGACAAAATTTTTAAACTATTTAGCATGGGTGTTTTTTGGTGGATGTAGATGCGTAACAGATTTTGGGGGTCAAATTTAGAATTTCTTTTTTTTTTTTCTTTTTTTTCATCATATTTTATATTTTTTTATAGTAAATTATATGATATGATGAAAATAATGTTATCTTCAGAAAGTCCATATAATGGCGAGAAAATCGGTATATAATATGTGTGGGTGCAGTAAATGAGTAAGTGGAAAATTACAGCTAAACACAAACACAGATGAAATGTAAAAATAGCTCTGGGCCTTTAACGGTAAGAAAATTGAAAAAAGCTGTGGTCACAAAGGGGTTAACTTAGATTAAAATCACAAACTCATCACCAGTAGCACATAGGACAGATTTATACAGGCAAAACAACACTGTAGTCATAATAATGTCTGGTGTTTGAGTGTTTAAGAATATTTTGATCGAATAATTAAACCAGTGTACAAAACTCCTTAACTATTAACATGCTGTAAGGACTACAAACAAATTATCAAATAACCCAATCCAATTCTACTGATTGATATCTTGTGTATGTGCTCTGTCTATCTTGTGTATGTGCTCTGCCTATCTAACAATTTATACAATTATGGCTATGCAAATTATGGCTATGCAAATTCTTGCTATATTGTAAATTACATTGCAACAAAAAATGGGGAGGGGGGATAACTAAATATATATATATGGGTTCAAATGTATAATTATTTTGATTTAGGGAATAAATAAAATACAGCTTGTAATGCTCTTTATTTCCCTGGATCATAGAATTTTCATAATGAAGCTCTCAGCTATCTAAATATATTAACTTCACACAAAACATTTACATTTTATGTGGACCTATTAAAGTTCTTCTCAGAGTTTTAAATAGCGACTTCTAAATAGCTATTAACCACATTTACACTAATGATATTTTTTGTACTCTAAAAAGAATAAAAATAAATTTGAATTTTAAAGACAATTTTATAGAGTATGTGACATTACCAACCAATCAGAATCTTTCTTCTTTTATTTCTCAGACAAGTAGTTTACTTGATTCAGTTCCCAAATAGATCCTTTATTTGTTTTCTGTAGAGTTAATCCCTAATTAGGTTTATTTACATATAAATTACATTTATAAAAACTTGTAATAGATAATATACAAACATTTCTTTCATACAGGAGGTGAGAGTCAACAATCCATTGCTCATGGGAATTACTCTTTGTTGATTCTAAGTGGAGGCAAAGATTTCCCTTTAAAAAAAGTCTCAATATATTTTTTAGTGCGTATTGGTTTTTTTTGCGCACATTTTTTCTTTTAGTTTGTGTATATCTATTTCGTGCATCGGCTTTTGATTCTGTGTGCGTCGGGATAGCACACATAGGTGTCTCAAATTAGCGCACTTTGGGTTTTCACATGCAGGTTAGTTTTGGCACGCTTTTTGTCTTTATCTGTCTTCAAATAATGCACACGCCTTCTCATTACTTAGATGCGCTATCCGAACGTCAGATTTAATGCCTCTGTCTTTTAGTGTGTTATACTGCATGTTGGATTAGTGTGCTTTGGCCTAGTAAGTTTTTTAAAGAGCTGCTTTTGGAGGGGGTAAGTATTTTCCTTTTCTTCAAGAGCTCTTTTGGGGATAGAATTATGGGCTGGATTAAAAGTGGAGCAGTATTTTGTGTTTTCGCTATAGGAAAGACTCCACTAGGATTTTCATTTTTGTGCTAGCGCCAGGTTGCGCCGGTATTACAAGTTGGAAGTAAACTGTTTTTTTCTCCAGTAGTAGCCCAACATGGGCAACAAGTAGAAATGTGAAAATCACGATCAGGTTCACGCATTCTACCACAGAAGTCAATGGAGAAAAAAAAGTTGAGAAATACCCCACTCTCTCACACAAGCACCATCACATATTCTCAATAGCGCTAACCTGACATGAAATTATAAATATTTAATTTTCCAATGTTCTTTAGGTAACGGAATATGTTCTATTTATTCATAAATAAATATTTCTAAATATAGCTTATGTTTTTTTAAAACTATATATATTTATACCTATATATATAAGTGATTTTCTACACTGAATTACCATATCTGACTAGCAATACCCGCATAGTGGAGGGTCAATTGTATCAGACCTGTTTGCCATAAACGGAACTCGTTTGCAACTCTTGGACTGTGCTACTGTGAATCTATATATTTGTATATTGTGACATACATGTTATGTTTTGCTTATGATACTATCTGCCTGATAACTGAGGGTTGGTGCAATCACCTGCTACTGGTTCGCCACACTTAGATCCCTATTTGACCCTTGTTTTTGCAAGTGTTCTGTGTGCAGCTGCGGTGAAGTGTAAGCGATATGCAGTACAAGGTGAAAATTGTATCAAGTTGTACACTATGTTACTATATTGATACATATGATTCCAACTTCATGCAGGGTTACAAGTACATAGTTATGTGATTTCCTCCTTATGTTGAACACAATGTGGTGATGTGAATAGCAATTTTGTGTAAATTGCTGTGGTTTTAACAATGAGTACCTTAATATATTGGATGTGAACCAACATCTCTATTTCAGAGGTTAATAAATACTGTTGTTAATTATTATAAAAGAGTGCTTGATTCCTATCTTTCTATTTGGTACATTTAATAAGATGTTCCATTTATTTTCTTATAGTTCTTGTTAAATATATATATTTATATGTAGGCATAGATATATACAGATATATAAAAAAAATGGGAGAGAGACAGAGCTATTGTGTGGCACACTTGGAGTAAGAGCCTAGAAACACATATTAATTAATTAAAAATGAGCTTCGAGGACTGGTAAAACATAAAATATAACTTTTATTAATATATTAGAAAAATTGTGAATACACAGAGTGTCCTAACCAGTAATGTGTGATCAGAACTAATTGGATAAGGTTAGCTAGTCAAACCAGATTTACTTGGTCCACCTGGAACATGAGTATGGCCTTGTCTCTATATATTTAATGGAGACACAAAGTCACCTAGGTTAGTTATCCAAATATGCAGAATCAGGTTAAGACAAACAAAAAAGAGTCTACCATAAAACCCTGCTGAGTGGTCTATGCTAACGTAACTGGTCTAGGTAGGTGCACAAGTAGTGTAATTACTACAAAATGTTATTGTGTGTGGGTTCAGTTGGCTAGAAAGACCAGAATTACTCAGTCTACCTGAAACAAATATGTAGCCTGAATTCTATGTGATTAGAGAGACCCAAAATTGTCTATGTTTAGTTTCCAAATGTACAGAGTCAGGTTGGAACACACAAATAAATGGAGTCTAGCAGAAACCCCTGTTTAACCATATATGTTGAAGTAACTGGTCCTAAATAGGTGCACAGATATTGCAATTACCACACAAAGTGAATGCCCATATATACATAGGATGGCATAAAGTCATCTACTATCTAATAGAATAAACAAAAGTATTAAAATTAAAAGTGTGTTTATAGAAGAAACACACTAGTATAATACATAATTATCGCTTGCTTCTCTCAAAACAAAGAAGGGACAAAATCCCTTTGTTACCTTTCCTTTTCCATTAAAGTGCGCATAAGCCTTATAAAGTTATACAAAAAATTAAAAGATTCTTCGAGTAGAAATACCATGGGGTAAATGATCAGTATTTAAAACACATATAAGCACTGCTAAGTAATAAGTGATGTGCAGGTGTCTAGAATACCCTTACAGTAGTCCCCACTATATGGTTAAATATACGATAAATATAATACAAAATAGGCTAAATGCTAAATGCCAATTAAGGCCAACATATTTAAAGTATTGTGTCGGAGAGAAGCAGTGCGAACGTCTGACGCGCGTTTCACCAACTGCTTTATCAAAGGTGCTGATCATCCTTCTTAATGCTCAATTTAAAAGTAGCACCAGCCAATCCGGGAGGGGATGTGTCCCGGTCACATGATCACGGCCACCAGTCACAGTGTGGCTGTGACGTATTGGGGTTGTGTGTACGTTCTGTTCTCCTCTGACAGAGGGTGTGTGGTAAATGACCAATCTCCTCGATTGTCAAACTGTAAAACAGCAAAACAAAAACAAGGACAGCTTACAAGTGCTGAAATATGTGTGTCAAATTATGATCCTAGAGGATCAGCTTAAGAATGACAGGCCCTATCATCACGATGTACTATCCTTAAGAAATAGATAGGACTATTAAGGAGATTATTCAGGTTCCCTAAGTATTAGCACACGTATCACTGATTGAAATTACACATGTGCGAAGAAAGGGGTAAAGGATGTAACGGGCATTAAGGTGTCATGGCAGTTTTGATATTTATATTGTATCATTATAGTGTTGGGCAAAACAACATTTTTATTTTTTATATATGTATATATATTATATCAAATTTTTTTTTGAATTGCATATATTCGTTCTGGTATATATTGATCAACTATGCACTTATTTTCTCAAAATATATATCTGTTGTGGAAATGCAGTCAAAAGAAAGGGGACGATATGTGTATTAAGGTATGGCAATGAGAAAGATGGTTTGTATCTTTTTGTATAGACATTTCTTTTTTAGTAAACCATTTGTAAAGGTATACACGTATCAAAACAAATTTAGTGTTTGACCTATACCATTATGGCATAATGCAAATTATATTCTAGATTATATTTAATACATACTGGTATATGGACCAGTTGGATTGTATTTATTAATACTGGTGTATAATCCTTTAAAATGAAAAGTATTCTAAACTCATTGGCCTCTATTTATCAAGGTCTGTCGGACCTGATCCAACAGTGCAGATCAGGTCCGACAGACCTCGCTTAATACGGCGAGCAATACGCTTGCCGTATTCAGCATTGCACCAGCGCCCCCAATAGGCCGCCAGCAGGGGGGTGTCAATAAACCCGATCGGGTTGATTTCCGGCAATGTCTGTCAGAGCAGGCGGACAGGTTATGGAGCAGCGGTCTTTGTGACCGCTGCTTCATAACTGCTGATTCTGGCGAGCCTGCAGGCTCGCTAGAAACACGGGGCATCAATTCGGAGATTGATAAATATGCCCCATTGTATGTTAGGAATATATAGTTTGTCATATTGTTGGCACCTATATAAATACATTCACCTAGATTATGAGTTTTGCATTAGCCTTAAAAAGCAGCGTTGAGGGGTCCCAACGCTGCTTTTTAACGCCCGCTGGTATTACGAGTCTGACAGGTACAGGTTTACCTCTCACTTTTTTCCATGATTTTAACATACCGCAAATCCTCTTATGTCACTTGCGTATCCTATCTATTTAATGGGATTTTCCTAACGCCGGTATTACGAGTCTTGGAAAAAGTGAGCGGTACACCCTCTCCTGTCAAGACTCCTACCACATTTAAAAGTCAGTAGTTAAGAGTTTCATTGGCTAACGCCCTAACATAAAACTCTTAACTAAAGTGCTAAAAAGTACACTAACACCCATAAACTACATATTAACCCCTAAACCGAGGCCCCCCCACATCGCAAACACTTACATAAATGTTTTAACCCCTAATCTGCCGTCTAGACATTGCCACCACTTAAATAAACGTATTAACCCCTAAACCGCTGTACTCCCGCCTCGCAAACACTAGTTAAATATTATTAACCCCTAATCTGCCATCCCTAACATCGCCGACACCTACTTACATTTATTAACCCCTAATCTGCTGCCCCCAACTTAAATATAAATTAAATAAAACGAAATAAATTTACTATCATTACCTAAATGATTCCTATTTAAAACTAAATACTTACCTGTAAAGTAAACCCTAAGCTAGCTACAATATAACTAATAGTTACATTGTAGCCATCTAAGGGTTTATTTTTATTTTACAGACAACTTTGTATTTATTTTAACTAGGTATAATAGTTATTAAATAGTTATTAACTATTTAATCACTACCTAGCTAAAATAAGTACAAATTTACCTGTAAAATAAACCCTAACCTAAGTTACAATTACACCTAACACTACACTATAATTGAATTAATTACCTAAACTAACTACAATTAAATACAATTAAATTAAATAAACTAAATTACGAAAAAAAAATCTAAATTACAGAAAATAAAAAAATACTTACAAATTTTTAAACTAATTACACCTAATCAAATCCCCCTAATAAAATAAAAAAGCCCCCCAAAATAAAAAAAAATCCCTACCCTATACTAAATTACAAATAGCCCTTAAAAGAGCTTTTTGTGGGGCATTGCCCCAAAGTAATCAGCTCTTTTACCTGTAAAAAAAATACAATACCCCCACCAACATTAAAACCCACCACCCACACACCCAACCCTACTCTAAAACCCACCCAATGCCCCCTTAATAAAACCTAACACTAACCCCTTGAAGATCACCCTACCTTGAGACGTCTTCACCCAGCCGGGCACAAGTGGTCCTCCAGAGGGGCAGAAGTCTTCATCCGATCCGGGCAGAAGAGGACCTCCAGACGGCCAGAAGTCTTCATCCAGGCGGCATCTTCTATCTCCATCTATCCGGAGTGGAGCGGGTCCATCTTGAAGCCAGCCGACGCGGAGCATCCATCCAGACCGACGACTACCCGACGAATGATGGTTCCTTTAAATGACATCATCCAAGATGGCGTCCCTTGAATTCCGATTGGCTGATAGGATTCTATCAGCCAATCGGAATTAAGGTAGGAAAAATCCTATCAGCCAATAGGATTGAGCTTGCATTCTATTGGCTGTAATTTAGTGGTTTTTTTCATACTTTAGTTTATTTAATTTAATTGTAATTAATTGTAGTTAGTTTAGGTAATTAATTTAAGCGTAGTGTTAGGTGTAATTGTAACTTAGGTTAGGGTTTATTTTACAGGTAAATTTGTATTTATTTTAGCTAGGTAGTTATTAAATACCTAGTTAAAATAAATACAAAGTTGCCTGTAAAATAAAAATAAACCCTGAGATAGCTACAATGTAACTATTAGTTATATTGTAGCTAGCTTAGGGTTTAGTTTATAGGTAAGTATTTAGTTTTAAATAGGAATAATTTAGTTAATACTAGTAAATTTATTTAGATGTATTTAAATTATATTTAAGTTAGGGGGTGTTAGGGTTAGACTTAGGTTTAGGGGTTAATAACTTTATTATAGGGCTGCGACGTTGGCTGCGGCAGATTAGGGGTTAATAAATTTAATATAGTTGCAGAGACATTGGGGGGGCAGATTAGGGGTTAATAACTATAATGTAGGTGTCGGCGATGTTGGGGGCAGCAGATTAGGGGTTCACAAGTATAATGTAGGTGGCGGCGGTGTCCGGAGCGGCAGATTAGGGGTTAATAATATAATGCAGATGTCGGGGGCGGCAAATTAGGGGTTAATAAGTGCAAGATTAGGGGTGTTTAGACTCGGGGTTCATGTTAGGGTGTTAGGTGCAGACATAAAATGTATTTCCTTATAGGAAACAATGGGGCTGCATTAGGAGCTGAACGCTGCTTTTTTTTCTTCCGAATCTGCCCCATTGTTTCCTATTGGGAAATCGTGCAGGAGCACGTTTAGCCAGCTCACCGCTAACGTAAGCAACGCTGGTATTGAGGTGAGATGTGGAGCTGAATTTTGCTCTCCGCTCACTTTTTAGAGGCTAACGCTGGGTTGAAAAAAACCTGTAATACCAGCGTTGTTTGTAGGTGAGCAGTGAGCTGGAACTGAGCGTTAGCAACGCACAGCTTTACCGACAAAACTTGTAATCTAGCCGTAAGAAATTGCTAATATACTGAACAGACATCTTCACGTACTACACACAGATGAGGACCTTGCAAAACAAGTAGGGGACAGGGTGCCAATCTCTTGGAGAAGGACACCAACAAGCAGAGATAAAATCATAAGAAGTCATTTTGTCAAACATCTCAATAAAAGAAAAGACAATCTCAAAGGCACATATCCCTGTGGGACATGCAAATTTTGTCCATACGTATGTACTATAAAACAGACTGCAAGGTCATCATCTGTGTGTAGTATGTGAAGATGTCGGTTCAGTATATCCGCAATTTCTTTATGGGCCTCGTTGTAAGTACCAATGAACCTCACTTTTTGATCCCTGTTATCCCTTATTTTGGGTACTAGGAGATGTGATCTTACAGTATGTAGTGACCAGTGGTAGGCTTTTTTAAGAACAGAATTATTAGGATAGCCTCTCTCTTTCAATCTTAATTTAAAAACTTTCACTTGTTCTTTAAATTTTTCTATTTCCAAGCAATTGTGTCGTAAGCCTAAAAACTCACCATAGGGGATTGCTTTTTTTGGTGGGTTTATAGTGTTCGCTTTCAAATCTTAGGATAGAGTTAGTTGCTATCTCCTTCCTGTATAGGTTGGTTTTGATTTTACCGAACATATCCCTAGAGATACTAAGGTCAAGAAAAGTCACTTTGTCATAATTAATTTCATAAGTTAGTTTTAGATTCAGATCATTAAGATTCAGTTCACTTATGAATGTTTTAAAGGTACTGATATCCCCCTTCCATAGTATGAAGACATCGTCAATGTAACTCAGTTACAACAGAATATAAAAACTGCCATGACACCTTAATGACCATTACATCCTTTACCCCTTTCTTCGCACATGTGTAATGTCAATCAGTGATACCTGTGCTAATACTAAGGGAACCTGAATAATCTCCTTAATAGTCCTATCTATTTGTTAAGGATAGTACATTGTGATAATAGGGCCTGTTATTCTTAAGCTGATCCCCTAGGATCATAATTTGACACACATATTTCAGCACTTGTAAGCTGTCCTTGTTTTTGTTTTGCTGTTTTACAGTCTGACAATCAAGGTGATTGGTCATTTACCACACACCCTTTGTCAGAGGAGAACAGAACATACACGCAACCCCAATATGTCACAGCCACACTGTGACTGGTGGCCGTGATCATGTGACCGGGACACACCCCCTCCCGGATTGGCTGGGGCTACTTTTAAAGTGAGCATTAAGGATGATCAGCACATTTCATAAAGCAGTTGGCGAAACGCGCATCACGCGTTCGCACTGCTTCTCTCCCACACAATACTTTAAATATGTTGGCCTTAATTGGCATTTAGCATTTAGCCTATTTTGTATTATATTTATCGTATATTTAACCATATAGTGGGGACAACTGTAAGGGTATTCTAGACACCTGCACGGTACTTATTACTTAGCAGTGCTTATATGTGTTTTAAATACCCATGGTATTTCTACTCGAAGAATCTTTTAATTATTTGTATAACTTTATACGGCTTATGTGCACTTTAATGGAAAAGGGAAGGTAACAAAGGGATTTTGTCCCTTCTTTGTTTTGTGAGAAGCAAGCGATAATTATGTATTATACTAGTGTGTTTCTTCTATAAACACACTTTTAATTTTAATACTTTAGTTTCCTCTATTAGATAGTAGATGACTTTATGCCATCCTATGTATATATGGGCATTCACTTGCAATATCTGTGCACCTATTTAGGACCAGTTACTTCAACATATATGGTTCAACAGGGGTTTCTGCTAGACTCCATTTATTTGTGTGTTCCAACCTGACTCTGTACATTTGGACACTAAACATAGGCAATTTTGGGTCTCTCTAATCACATAGAATTCAGGCTACATATTTGTTTCAGGTAGACTGAGTAATTCTGGTCTTTCTAGCCAACTGAACCCACACACAATAACATTTTGTAGTAATTACACTACTTGTGCACCTACCTAGGACCAGTTATGTTAACATAGACCACTCAGCAGGGGTTTATGCTAGACTCTTATTTATTTGTCTTAACCTGATTCTGCATATTTGGATAACTAACATAGGAGACTTTGGGGCATATGTATCAAGCTCCGAATGGAGCTTGATGCCCCGTGTTTCTGGCGAGCCTGCAGGCTTGCCAGAAACACCAGTTATGAATCAGCGGTCACAAAGACCGCTGCTCCATAACCTGTCCGCCTGTTCTGAGCAGGCGGACACAGATCGGCGGAAATCAACCCGAACGAGTACGATCGGGTTGATTGACACCCCCCTGCTGGTGGCCCATTGGCCGCGAGTCTGCAGGGGGCGGCATTGCACCAGCAGCTCTTGTGAGCTGCTGGTGCAATGCTGAATACGGCGATGTCGATACGGCGATGTCTGTCGGACCTGATCCGCTCTGTCGGATCAGGTCCAACAGACATTAATAAATAGAGGCCTTTGTGTCTCCATTAAATATATAGAGACAAGACCACACTCTTGTTCCAGGTGGATCAAGTAAATCTGGTTTGACTAGCTAACCTTATCCAATTAATTCTGATCATACGTTACTGGTTAGGACACTCTGTGTATTTGCCATATATACTTCATTTTAATCTGTGTTGTCATGGTTTTACTAATATATTAATAAAAGTAATATTTTATGTTTTACCAGTCCTCGAAGCTCATTTTCAATTAATTAATATGTGTTTCTAGGCTCTTACTGCAAGTGTGCCACACGATACCTCTGTCCCTTTCCCAAATTTTTTGATACTTTATTCCGGTATTTAGGCACTGCCCCATAGGGATACATAGGCTTACCCTTAGGGGACACGTTTGAGAGCTCTAGCCCCTTCCCCCCAACTCCTCTATCTGTAGTTTTTTTCTTCTAAACTATATACAGATATATATATATATATAGGAATATCTATTTATAAATACAAAGAACATATTCTGCTATTTGCAGAACATCTGTTTAAAGTCGAACATATTTGTTTACTTTTAAAGGGGCTTTTTTTTGCTTACTTTAGAGGTTAAAGGCCTAAAGTAGCTGAGAACAAGTCTGTTATTGATTTAGACTTAATTGAAAAACCTGTGGTTAAATCTCCTAAGGTTTTTTTTCCTTTCCCTGATGCTGTCTCTGAGATAGTTTGTAATTAAAGGGCTAAGCCACGTAATCATTTTAATCCTTTAACAGAGTTTTAGAAAATGTATCCTTTGCTAGCTTCTAATATTGCATCTGTTCCTAATGTTGATGGGAGTGGGACCATTTCTACCTTGGCTTAGCGTACGTCTATCCCTTTGGAAGATAGATCTTTCTTTAAAGACACTTTAGACAGGAAATTAGAATTCTTAGCAAGCAAATAATATTTTCAGCCCAGCAGTTTTTATTGCATTCCTCAAATGTGCTAATGCTGTCATTTGTGTTGCTGTTATTGACATCATTGAGTTTAATTCTAAGAATATGTCTTTGGTAGTATTTTCTAAAAGGACTTCATTGTTAGTCTTAGTCTACTGATATGGTTTCTAAATCCATGCTTTTATCTTTATATTTTTAGGGAAAGATGTTGCTTGGTTCTAGGTTGGATTCTATTATCTCTACTGTGACTGAAGGCTAGAGAGCTTTTTTTCCTACAAACAAAAGCCCAAAAGCTACTAAAAAGCTTCTAATTGTTTTTGCACTTTTTGTCAGAACAGGGACTAGAAGTCTGATTCCTCCTTTCAGAAACAAGGTTCCTTTGGCTTTGCCTGGAAACTTAGTTTGATCTGGAACAAGTTTAAACAGTCCAAAAAATCTACTCCATCATCCACGTCTGCATGAAGGTACAGTCCCCAATCCAGAGGTTTGAGAACAAGGACTCCCAGAGGAAGCATTATTTTGTCCAATGTTCCAAAAAACCCTGTGAAGGCTCAGGCCTTTTTTCAGTCAGTCTTGGATCTAGAATCTATGGAAGTGATTGTTCCTGATCCTGTTCCTTTGTTGGAACAGGGGGTGGGATTTATTGTTCCAAAAAAGGAAGGAACTTTTAGACCAGTTTTTGCTATCAAAGAGACACTCTACTTTATAATTTATATTGCTTAAAAAGATAGATAATCTCATTATTACACATTCCCCAGTTTTGCCTAACCAACACTGTTAAATTAATATACTTTTTCTTAGTATTACCTTGTATTTTAACCTTTTGCAGACTGCTCTCTTATACCAGTTCTTTTGACAGACTTGCATTTTAGCCAATCAGTGCTGACTCATAAATAACTCGATGGGAGTGAGCACAATGTTATCTATATGGCACACATAAACTAGCCCTGTCTAGCAGTGAAAACTGTAAAAATGCACTGAGATAACAGGCGGACTTCAAGTGCTTAGATATTAGCATATGAGCGTACCTAGGTTTAGATTTCTACAAAGAATACCAAGAAGACAAAGCAAATTTGATGATAAAAGTAAATTGGAAAGTTGTTTAAAATTTCATGGCCTATATCATGAACGTTTTTTTCCACTAGATTGTCCCTTTAAGCTCTGAACAAGTTTGTCAGCGTTCCTACTTTCAAAATGGAAATTATTTGGACCATTCTGCCTTTTGTTCAGCAAGGTCAGTTTATGTCCACAATTGATTTTAAGGATGCTTACCTTCATGTTCCAGGGAACATTATCAATTTCTAAAGTTTGCCTTCCTAAACAAGAACTTTTAGTTTGTTGCTCTACTAGAATATTCATATTTTGTCTGTGATTAGAACCTGGTCGTATCTTGGATCTGCTCTATGTTTTTCATTGAGGAAAGCTTGTACAGACTGTTGTTGTTTTGTTAGCAGCATGTTGGAAAAAAACAATTTTCCAAAGAGTACTCTGGTTTCTCAGACAAGGCTTGTTCTTCTGGGAGATCAGATAGATTCAGTCTCCATCACAGCTCCAAGAAGGTTGAAGCTAGTGTTAGAGCTTATCAAAATCTTCAGTAACTTTCTTTTCCCTTCACTTGTTTTTTTTTGCATGATGATATTTTGTTTCATGATTGCTGCATCAGATGTTTTTCCTTTTCTTATTTTTTACATGAGGCCTCTTCAACTTTTTTTTTTTTAAAAACTTTATTTCTCACTCAAAGGTTGCCATGAACAAGTCAACAGTTATTACAGATAATTCTCTGAGAATACATTCACATGTGTTTAGTATTGTTACAGGTTGGTTTTGCGTACAATGCATTGAATGTAATACAACTTTGATCCATTAGGAATACCTGACTACAAACAGTACCTCATATTAAACTCCTTCAGGCAATACCTTCTTTTTCAATTTATCTCTTTCTACCTCCTCTCTCTCTCCACCTCCTTCTTTTAACCCCTAACTGTTATACCTCCTCTCTCTCTCTTCCAGCAACAACCAAATGACAGGTGTTTAGATGTGGATTTTAATCCGTATCTGCATGCGTTCTTACTTCCCTCTCAGCATATAAGAAGCTCCATTTACCCTTAAGTCTCTCTTCTAGCAAAAATTCCGAATTTTTGAGGGGGGACAGTATCTGTCTTTGTGTGGGGATACTAAGTGTTTGTATGTACATTTCCCATTTCTTCATAAAGGCCTTGTTCTACATTGCACATCTCCCAGTGCGTCTGCTGCCTCACCCAGCAATTGTTTATTCATACTCGATTTGAGTTGTGGTATCGTGGGGGCCCTGGCATCCAACCACCCCCTAAATATAAGTTTCCTAGCTTGGAGTATTATATTAATAGTCCATTTCCTGATGCAATCTGAAGGTAATGTCCGGGATTCTAAAAACACTATTAGTTCTGGAGAGAGCGCTAGCGTTGTATGAAAGGTGTTTTTTTATCCAATAAGATACCATTCCCCAGAATCTATTTATTTTTGGGCAGTTCCACAGCATATGCATCAGGCCTGCGTCTGGTGCCCTGCACTTTCGACACTGTCCTTCTGAGTCTGGTCTCCATTTTTTATAGATTCTAGGAGGTATGTAGGCATTTTGTAGTAGTCTAGCATGTTATTCTCCGTTTGTTGTCAATAAGGTCACCCTTCTCACCTGTTCTATACTACGTTTTACTGTGTCTGGTGTGATTTCTACCTTTAGGGTGGTTGTCCACATGTCACTGATGTGTTTAGTGGATTCATCATCTGTTTGTTGAAAGTATAGCTTATAGGTATGGGAAATGGATGTCTCTCCCTGTTCTCTCCTGTGTAGTAGCCTGTTTACTCCCAGGGTTTGGTTCCTAAACTCCTCTTGTCTGATCAGCTCATTAACATAGTGTCTCACTTGCAAGTACGCAAAGTGGTGTTTATGTGGTAGATTGTGTTGTGTTTGTAAGTCTCTGAACGACTTGATTGTCATATCCAAACTGTTCACTATCTGAGATACTGTAGTCAATCCCCTACTCTTCCATACAGCGTACACCCCTGTGTCTATGCCCGCTGGGAACTCTGGATTACCTCTCAGTGGGAGATACTTCGTATAATTATGATTAAACTGTAGCTTTCTACACAGCCTCTGTGAAACGATCATTTAGAGTCACCTCACCCTTCATAATTTTATTAAAAAGGGAGGTGAGCACTGGGGTTACATGTTCCCCCCATTAACTTGTAAAATTCCCCGGGGAGCCCATCTGGGCCCGGTGTCTTTTCAAGTGCAAGTGATGATATTGCTTTCAGTGTCTCTGTTTCTGTGATCGTGGTATTTAATAAGTCTAGATGTTCCTCAGATACGACGGGTGTGTGTATGGATTCCCAAAACTGATCCTGTCGGGATTTGTCCACTGCATGTCCTCTGTACAGCGCCTGATTTTGTGAAGTCTGTTTGTATGTCAGGTGTAGCCGTATGAATAGTGTTCCCTTCTTTAATGGCATTTATGTGTCTGTTAGGTCTGTTAAGTTTGGTAAGTCTGGCTAAGAACTTTCCAGTCTTGTCTCCCTACCGATAAAATTTGGCCTGTGTCATTGTCTGACTCCTTACTGTGTCTTGTTCTAACGCTGTGTCTCTCATGGCTTTCGCCTCTACAAAGCACTGTCACGTCATGGAGTTAGGGTTGTGTAAGTATTTATTCCTCACACTCAACAGTCTTCTCAATAAATTTTCTGATTTTAACTTCCTTTGTTTCAGTTTGCCTGCAGAATATGACGTTATAATCCCTCTCAACACTGCCTTGCTTGCTTCCCAGTATAGGAGAGTGTTACTGTTGTGTGCCTCATTTAGGGTCTCATATGCCCTCCATTCCCCCTCTAATAGGTGTTTAAAGTTTACATCTCCGTAAAGGTATGTTGGGAAGAACCATCTAGGTGGCCCCTCTCTCTTAGGTGTGAGAGAAATCTTTAGACTGATGGGTGCGTGGTCTGAGATTGTTGGAATATCAATCTTTGTGTCAGTTATAATTGGTCCTAGGGTGTTGGATGTAAGGAACAAATCAATCCTAGAGAGCGTATGTTTAGCTGGAGTGGAACATGTGTAGCATTTGCCTTCTGGGTGTTTATCCCTCCAGATGTCTGTTAAAGCCAATGAGTGCTTAAATTTAGACAGGATGAGGGAGTCTCTTTTAGTGTTGCGTTGGGTCGTGATCTGTCTGATGTCTGAGGTGGGGTCTCTAAATCTGTCAGCTGGGAATTGAGGTACTATATTATAGTCTCCACCCAATATTATAGGAATGCCTGCAAACCGTAGTATCTTATTGCTAAAGTCATTCCAAAATTCCTTCTTATTGATATGGGGGCCATATACTCCTCCAAGAGTGAGGATTTTGTTTGCGGAATTCAGTTGAAGAAGGACATATCTTCCCTCCTCATCTACTTGTTTCTTGTCTATGGTGTATTCTAGGTTCTTTCTAAATAGGATAGCTACACCCCTGGCTCTTTTTCCTTGATAAGTAGTATGGATTACTTCTCCCACCCAACCCTGTTTCAACATCTGGTGTTCTATGTTTGATAAGTGGGTTTCTTCTAGAATCGCAATGTCTGCGTGCTGGTTTTTTAAGTATTTAAGTATTGCCTTTCTCTTTATGGGGGAAGTTATACCCCCCACATTCCATGATACTATTTTCTTGATGGTCATTTCTATGTGAGAAATTAGCTATTCCCTAAGATGAATTTGTGCTATGTGTGTTTGGTCACTTGTGGTTACTTACTTTTATCTGGGCGAGAAAGAGAGTACAACCTTACCACAATTCTTGAGATCTACTTATGATCCCTTTCCTTGACACTGAAATGAAAAGCAGTAGGTGAATACAGAGTAGGTCACCTTCTTTGAAATATGTTGAGCAGTAAACATAAATCTGAAAACATAAAAACAATTCTTTTTCAATGCAGCAATAAATCTAACAATGCAACAATAAATCTAGCAACTGAACAGTAACAAACCCAACAGCCCCCCCGTTACTTAGAAAGAGCAGGAAAGCCGTGGTATATGCCACGAAGAGTTCTGACCGACCCTCTTAATGGTCAGTATCGGCTAGTAAGCCTAAAGTGTGATTCTTGTCAGTGTCAACAACTATTGTCTTAATTCAGGTTTCATTCTCTTTTCTTCTTCTGTCTTCCTGCACATTCACTAGGGGTTTCCCAGTTTGATCCAGAAATGCTTGCAGATGCTTGGGCGTCTCAAACAACCTTGGGCCTTGTGCCGTTTGCAATGTCAGTTTAGCTGGGTAAAGGAGCACCACAGATCCCTGCAATATGGAGAGAACTCCCTCCTTCGTTTTGCTACATCTGCTGAGTAGTCCTGGAAAATGCATATTCTTTTCCCTTCATAGGTAACGGAAGGCATTTGCCGGTAGGCTCTGATCAAAAGCATTTTGTCCTTAAAGTTTAAGTACCGTATCATAATTTGCCTTGGGGGTCGGTCCTGGATGATACATTGTTGTGGGGCCCCAATTCTATGGGCTCTTTCAACTATACACAGTTCATTGTTGGAGGGAAGCCTAAGCAGCTTTGGGAGTACTGTCTCTGCAAATTCTATGAGATCTCTTGATGGCAGAGCTTCCGGAACTCCAACTACATGGATATTGTTCCTCCTTGATCTGTTCTCCAAATCTTCTAACTTAGTTTGTAGCATCTTATTTTGCTTTTGGAGGCTGGTTATTGCAAAAGAGGTCTCTCTGAATCTTTCTTCCCCTTCCTCTACTTTTTGCTCTACATTAGTTAGGCGTGACGAAAAGGCTTTAAAGTCAGTGGACAATGTATCCATGCCTGTCTGCAATTGTTCAATCTTAGGCAGAAAGAGAGCCGAAAGCTGTGCTACATTTGGGTGTGTGTCTTGCTCATTAAGATCTGGAGTTTCTGGTCGCAGATGCTCGATTTCTTGAATTTCTGCCTGACCTTTATGTCGCCTATCCAGTTGTTTTTGCCTCCCCGACATTTTGTCTGTCTTTTTTTGGTATGGGAGAAAGTATTTTTGCATGCAAATAATTCTTAGTTGACGTGTTATCTTGTAATATAAGATGAGATTGTGTTCGTTGTATGGATGACAGTGAGCTAATAAAGGTTGCTGCGTGGAGGCCTCTGTTTAGTGTGCCATGGTGGTTAGTGCGTTTCAGAAAAAATCATTAGGCTGCCCCTGATGTAGGTGAAATTTTCAAGGAGGTGAGCAGATTGCTTGCTCTGTGTTCCTCCCTGCGTTTCTTGGGTCTCAGGGTATCAGTATCCAGACCGCTGCCCTTAAGAAATAAGCTCAGGCCTCCAGCGTGGTAACCTGGTTTCCAGTGCTCCTTCTCTCCTCTATTAGTCAGGTAGGAGGCTAAATTGTAGAAAAGTCTGCCTAAGTTTAGTGTAAAAGAGTCCCCTCTGCTTTCTATGATTCTTGGCTCTGAGCCGTTATTTGGAGGTGCTGAGGGCTGGTGACCTGTATCGGAATCTGTTAGCAACAAGTGAAGGCCTTATTCAAAATGGCGCTTAATCTTGCGCCCAAAATCGTGTCTCTTGATGTGGGTAAAGTTATTTTTCCTCCCTCTCCTTCCTAGTTTTAGTGCCCCTCTTTTACTCACAAACTCGGCTTTTGTTCCGCCGCTGCTGCTCTAAGACAGGTTGCTGACACGATCCGCCGTCTGGCTCTGTAATCGTTAGACCTCCGGTGTGGAGCTCGATGTTGGCTCCCAACTTTATTGCTTCTGACAGCAACTGGTATCCGATGCCGCCTAGGATATGCATTGTGGGGTGTTATAAAAGGGTATTTTACTCCTTTTTCCGCTGCCAGCACGGAGCTCCTCTCAAGTGCATCCTGCTGGTGCGCCCTCAACGAAGCCCGGAGAAGTCTTCATCCAAGCCGGGCGAAGTGGTCCTCCAGACGGGCAGAAGTCTTCATCCAGATGGCATCTTCTATCTTCATCCATCCGGCGTGGAGCGGGTCCATCTTCAAGACATCTGGCGCGGAGCATCCTCTTCCAACAAAGTCTTCTTACTAAATGACGGTTCCTTTAAGTGACGTCATCCAAGATGGCATCCCTTCAATTCCGATTGGCTGATCAGCCAATCGGAATTAAGGTAGAAAAAATCCTATTGGCTGATTGGCGACGCTGGGGACAGCAGATTAGGGGTTAAGAAGTGTAGGTAGGTTGCGGAGACATTGGGGAAGGCAGATTAGGGGTTAATAAATATAATGTAGGTGTTGGCGATGTTGGGGGCAGCAGATTAGGGGTTCATAAGTATAATGTAGGTGGCAGCGGTGTCCAGAGCAGCAGATTAGGGGTAACATAATGTAGGTGGCGGCAATGTCCGGGGCGGCAGATTAGGGGTTAATAAGTGTTAGATTAGAGGTGTTTAGACTCGGGGTTCATGTTAGGGTGTTAGGTGTAAACATAAATTTTATTTCCCCATAGGCATCAATGGGGCTGCGTTAGGGAGTTTTACGCTGCTTTATTGCAGGTTTTAGACTTTTTTTCAGCTGGCTCTCCCCGTTGATTCCTATAGGGAAATCGTGCACGAGCACGTTACACCAGCTCACCGCTAACGTAAGGAGCGCTGGTATTGGAGTGCGGTAATGAGCACAATTTTGCTCAACGCTCACTTCTTGTCTGGTTTGTAAAAACCCGTAATACCAGCGCTGTCTGTAAGTGAGCGGTGAGCATAAACTGCTCGTTAGCACCGCACAGCCTCTAACGCAAAACTCATAATCTAGGTGATTGTTTCTTTTAGAAATATATCTTTGACTCTGTCTCTTCTGGCTACCTATATCAGTTTAAGAAAATTACTAACTGATGGTGCTGCTGATTTTTTGAAGTGTTGGCTAATTTTTTTTTTTTATTATTATTTTTTTAAACTTTATTTATATAAAAGAATCCAAGACATACATGACAAGCATAGTCACATTGGTATAATAGATTCAGATATCATCAAATGCATAGTAAGACATATAAAACAGTGACCGCATTATAAGGCCTGATTCTTAAATGAAATCTTCATGCATGCACTTGGACTCATATTTTTTCAAGAATATTTTAGTATACAAACAAACAAAAGGAAAGAGAAGAAAAGAAAAAACTAAGATAGGAAAGGAGAGAGAATAGCATGAGAGAAAGGCGGAAAAATCAACAAACAACAAATAACAATTATACTTATACTCACCTAGGGTACCTCCGGATCCCCCCATCCAGCCAACACCACGCCTCCGTACATGAAAGAAATCCTCAACAGTTTGAATCAGTGGAAAAACACCAATTACCCTTTAGACTTTCATTGAGGACATATTGACTGTTTTTAAAGGGAAGGAGAACTCTATCTCTAACTATGTCTGGTAACTGCATCAAATATACCCCCCATTTAAGGAGAAACCTCCTCACTCTTTTCTCAGGGTCCCCCCTTGTGTCTGCCTGCTCAATTAGCATCTGAGTGTGTACTGCCCCAAGCAGTTGTTGAAATGGTGGGGTTCTGTCCCCCGCCCACTCTCTAAGAATAGCCTGTCTAGCCAACATGAGGACTGTGATTATAAAAGTGTTATGTTTATATGTCTGGTCTCTAGGCGTCAGAAAGATCACATACTGTGCTGAGAGGGATAGCTTTTGTTTGGTTAATTTGCTCAGCCAAAACGAAATCTTCTGCCAAAACTTCTGCACTTTTGGGCAACCCCACATCAGATGGATCCAATCAGAGGAATCCCAGCTGCACTTACTACATAAATCACGTGCCCCCCGAACCCACTTTGCTCGCATGCCAGGGGTGATATAAGCTTGGTGCAGGAATTTCAGGTGCGATTCTCTCAGATTTGCAGAGATAGTACCTTGAATTGCTCTCTCAAAGCTCAAAGTGATCAGCTTAGTGTCTACCTCTAAGTCTTCAAAATGTGACCATTTCGAAACGATCCCACTCAAAGTGGGGTCCTCAAAATGTCGAAGCAACAGATTGTATGTGTGTGAAAGTCTGTTAGGTCCCAACTTTGCCAAGGCACAGAGTCGATCTATATTGGAGGGTTCCTTAGACAACAATCCTCCTGAAATTAGAGTGGAGATATAATGTCTGCATTGGAAGTACGCAAACCTGTGAGTGCTCGGGAGGTCAAAACTCACCCGTAAGTCTTGAAAGGGTATTATGTCAAAGGTCAAAGGATGCAGTAATTGATAAAGTCTGGTGAGTTTTAAGTCTTGCCACGTCTGAAATGCCTGTGTAGTGTATCCAGGAAGGAAGTTGAGGTTACCTTGTATTGGAAGATATTTACTAGTGGATTTCTGCAATCCCCAGAGTCTACAAATCTTGGCCCAGGCTCTCAAGGGGTCCCTGAACAGGACATGGTTTTGTACAAACATGGGTAATAATTTAAGATCCGCATGAGGCAAGAATGCCAAGTGTAGCGGTTTAATGAATATGGACTCTAGATCAGGGAAGTCATTTCCCACCAGCCAGTCCAGTACAAATCTGGAAAGGGCTGCCCAATTATACCACAAAATATTGGGGAGACGGAGCCCACCCCAACCTACCGGCATTGATAAAGGTGTCCTACCTATCCTGTGTTTCTTACCCTGCCAAATAAAATTGCCAATGGAAGTCTGCAAGGAGGCGATGTCTTGTTGGGTGAGAAGAAGGGGCAACATCTGTAAGGGATAGAGAAGCTTAGGCAGAGCAACCATCTTAAAAAGATGCACCCTGCCCGAAAGAGAAAGGGGGAGCTTCATCCAACTCAGCAACATTTGTTTAATATCACTTACAATCCCACTAAGATTAAGAGAATACAGTTTATGGGGATTAACATGTACATGAATGCCCAAATATTTAAAGCAGCCTTCAGTGATTGTAAGACCACTATCCGCCAGATTTGTGTTACGAGAGTTTTGTAACCATGTGACTTCTGATTTGTCGATATTGATCTTGTACCCTGAAAACTTGCCAAAATTCTCAATAATATCCAAAAGAGGGTGTAAATTGGCACCGGGGTTATCTACGAAGAGTAACAGATCATCAGCATATAAGGATAAATGCAGCCGTCGACCATGTATGTTCAGACCTGTACAGTGCTGTCTGATATAGGATGCTAGGCGCTCAATGGCCAGATCAAAGAGGAGAGGAGAAAGGGGACACCCCTGTCTCGTACCTCTCTGCAGCGTGAAAGAGGGAGAAAGCCCTCCATTGATTATAAGAGATGCTTTAGGGGCCGTGTACAATTGCTGTAGGAAGTTAGAAAAGTTACCCCGGATACCAAAGTGAGATAATGAAGTATGTAGATGGTCCCATTCGATCCGATCAAACGCCTTTTCGGCGTCAAGCGCCAAAAGGCAAGCATCCGGTAGCTGAGAGGGGGATTGTGCATGTGCGTTATACCAGTAATGGGCCACCACACCAAGTGTCTTCCTAATATTCAACACTGATGACCTTCCCTTTACGAAGCCAGTTTGGTCGGCATGAACTATATGTGGCAAAACCGTCGCTAACCTATCCGCCAGGATCTTCGTCAGAAGTTTAAAATCTCCATTTAACAATGAGATCGGGCGGTATGAAGAGGTTTGAATGGGATCTCTATCGGGTTTCAGTAAAAGACAAATGTTGGCTTCAGAAAATCTATCATTCATCTGTTCAGTGCCATCTAGATATGCAGAGTATAGGGATGATAGGACAGGAGCCAGCTCTTCATCTAATAACTTAAAATATTCCGTGGGCAGCCCGTCAGGGCCCGCCGCTTTGCCCAGCTTGCTCAGTCGAATGGCCCTAAGAACCTCCTGAGGCTGAATCTTGGAGTTCAAGAGGGAAGTCTGGTCCTCTGTAAGTGTAGGGAGTCGCACTGCGTCCCAGAAATGGTGCTTAGCTTCTAGATGAATTGGTTGTTGAGAATATAGGGAGGTATAATAGTCCACAAATTCGGCCATGATCTCCTTAGATTCAACAGTTATGTTACCCCTGGATTTAATAGCTAGAATCTGAGACTTAGGCTTATAAGAGTGAACTAGTTTGGCGAGCAACCTGCCGGCCTTATTACCATGCCGATAATAATGGCCTTGCCTATGAATGTTGACTTTGATGTCTTTTTGAGCAAGGTATGTGTCTCTAGTCTGCTTAAGGTCATAATACGTTTTCCAAGTCAGTAACGTAGGGGTAGATAAATAACTATTGTAGGCCTCCGTGAGCTGAGAAAGAAGCATCCCATCCACCCTCCCAAGTTGTTTGTTATGATGCGCTGTAAAAGAGGTTATGTGACCCCTCATCACCGCCTTGGAGGCATGCCAAAATAAATCTGGAGTACCTAAATGGGAAGCATTGTCCGATGCGTAATGTGTCCAGGAGGCTTTTAAGTGACGGCGGAACTCAATATTGTTATAAAGGTGAAGAGGGAATTTCCAATTATTATTTGGAGGCTTAGGAAGCCAAGGCTGAAGGATCAGAGTGACTGGGGCATGGTCAGAAATAGTAACTTGACCTATACATGTGGAAGAAATCTGTGGCGTAATACTTGGTGCAGTTAAAAAATAATCAATACGCGACATGGTATGGTGTGTTTTAGAAAGACAAGTGAAATCTCTCTCAACAGGGTTTCTAGCTCTCCACACATCTACCAGGTTCAGGGTTTCTTTAAAGGAGCCAACAAGGGATACCTCACGTTTGTATCTAGACATGCCCATCTTCAGGGTGTTTGGGACCGAAGGGTCCTTAAACCTATCCAGGGGGAGGGCCTGGGCCAAGTTGAAATCACCCCCCATAATTATAGGAGCATTGTACGTGGCCAGTATGGCTAAAAGGTTCGTCCAGAAGTCAGGGTTGTATGCATTGGGGCCATAAACATTGCAACGGGTGTATGTGGAGGTGTCAATCTGAAGTAAGGCAACTATAAATCTCCCCTTCTTGTCTATCTCTATTCTAGAAAAAGCAGCTGCTAAACCCTTACACACTAGGACTGCAACCCCCCCTTTCCTACCTTCCGTAGGGGAGCTTAAAACTTGTCCGACCCAACGTATTTTTAACTTTTCATGTTCCTCAGCTGTCAGTTTCGTCTGTTGGAGCAAAGCTATGTCAGCCCGTAATGAATCTAAGTGGTGAAGAATCATGCTTCTCTTTGCAGTTGAGGTGATGCCCCCTACATTCCAAGCAATGACTTTAATGGGAGGTATCATGTCTAAAGCTTATAGTGATAAAAAACAGGCAGCCCGGCAAGGAAACCCTCCCAGATGTTACATTAAATGCAAGGGGTGCAGGGTTAATGTGTCTAGAACCTATAGAGGTGAAAAACTTGCGGCCCGAAAGGAGAGCCCATCTAGATGTTACACTGAATGCAATGGGTATAAGCTGTGTGTTTTGACTTACATTTGTGTGGTGGCAGTGGTGAGCTTTCAGCAGTTGGCGGTGTGGCGGAGGAGGGGGAGCCAGAGGCCCCCAGGCACTGGTCCCACAGCAACTGCAGAAAAAGCAAGAACACATAGCAGCATTAATATTGTGCTGAGGCCGGAGTCTTTCAACCACAACCGCATGTACAGTGCAAGGCAGTTTCAACAATACAAAATACAAAATAACCTCTAGAGGCTCAGTATAGAGCAGGACAGTAGGGCCAGACATATAATGATTAGGTGTTCTGTATTGAGACCAAAAATTTCTAATCACGATTACAGTTATATTGCAAAAGATACTCAACATTTCAACGTACCGTTTTACCTCAAGGGATGCAGTGCATGGCAAAGGGAGGGGATCAGACATACAGCGGCCAGATAAGGATTGAGGTAGGAAATTACATAGCATGCACACAGGATCAGCACCCCCGTAGCAAAGCATTCCTATGGCACTAGCGGTAGGGAGCAACAGGAGACAGAGGGTAGATAGGGGATCACCGACTAACGGTGCTAAATGTAGGTCAAGGGCCAAGCATACAAGAAAGGGAGGGGGCAGCCCAAGATGGACAGGGTCTCTACCAATAGCATAGCTTTCTGTACCTTGATTTGTGTGCCGTGGGGGGTGTTGCTTAACCTTATTAAAATGGTGTATGTAAGAGCTGGGACTGGAGCAAACAGTGAGAGTATTAGAAAAACAAACCATATGAACAACTATACAAATCATGAAACCTATGTCCCTCACGCGGGCCGGAGAGGAGGCACTGCAACACCTGCAAACGCCAATGACGTAAGGGAGTATTTCCAACAGAGGCAAGTACCTAAGAGCAGAAGGAACCTTGGCATCCCAGTGTACTCCCCCCAGGCCCCGCGAGCGCACATACCAACTTAGAACCATCAACCATAACCAGGATCTCTGCAAGAGAAAAACAATGCACATCATGAGATACATTTTATGCAAAAATTGAGAACAATGATACTTATTAGAGTCTCATCAGCCATTATCCTGCCTCCGCTCTGTTGACAGAAAAGCTTGGGCTGCTGCAGGCGTGTGGAAAGTTTTTGGACCTGAAAGGGTCTGGATCTTCAGGGTAGCTGGAAACATGAGAGCAAATCTACGCCCCTGTTCATGCAGAGTGGAACAGAGTGAGGCAAAGTCCTTGCGTCTCTTAGTAACTTCCACTGAGAAGTCTTGAAACAACAAGAGGCGGTGATCTTCGTAGGTGATTTCTTTAGCTGCTCTATATGCTCTGAGTATGGCTAGCTTGGAAATTTAAACACTTAAAGATTACTTGACGTTGCTTTTCCTTGGAGTTGTCCAAATATCTGTTAGGACCAATGCGGTGTGATCTTTCAATATCCAGTGGCAGGCAATCCGATGGCAGACCTAGAAGCTTTGGAAGGGTTGAGGCGGCGAACTCCAAAAGGTCTTTGTCTTTGATGGATTCAGGAACACCTACAATTCGCAGGTTATTCCGTCTACTGCGATTCTCCAGATCTTCTACTTTATCCATTAGCTGTTGATTCTGTTTCAGTAAGTGCTTCAAACAAATTTCTGACTCGTGTTGCCTATCCTCAACCCCCGAGATTCTCTGCTCTGCAGCAGACATGCGTGTAGAAAAAAGCCTCACTTCGCTGGTTAAGGTATCAACACCAGCTTGCAAACTGTCCATCTTTGGTAAGAAGAATGCTTTAAGCACTTGCAAGAGTGAGGAGTGATCACCTGGTGAATTATTCTCAATATCTGCAAGTGAGGTGTTTGCCTGTGTTTCTATAAGGATTTTGTGCCTCTTTTCCTGATTTTTTGATCTTTGACTCATGGTGCTACTTGAAGGCGAAGGCAGCCTGTGAAAATACTCGTCCACTTTCATAGAACAGATTATACAGAAGAACTGAGATTGCTGGGATGTTGTGGATAGACCACAAAGTGGCACTGTGGTTCTGTGTGATGCAACAGTCCCTCAGGTTGTGAGACAGAAAGGTGAGTAAGAAACAAACAAATAAGCTGCATTCACCACAAAAGTATTCCTCCTGCCCAGCAGGCTCCACTCCCCTCCTGTCTCACACCAGAAACGTTAGTCCCAATTGCAATAAGAAGATTTCACTGAGGTAGTTATGAAGCTGAATAGTGTATCACTTGTCTGGCAAATTATCCGTTCAAAAGTTGCAGGCCCCAAGTACAATCACAGGATCACAAGAGACATATATAAAAATTTAGCTATACCAGCTACACAGTAAGAAGCAGTTATTGCCCCACACAGGAGACATAGACCATAAGCACAGTCCCGAAAAAATTTAGCTATACCAGCTATGCAATGGGGTAAAGTGTTTTATTTGTCAAGCCACTATACGTTCAGAAGTCACTGGGCCTGCACACAGTCCCGGCGCTGCGGTTCCTTATCCCAGGCCTTGGTTATTTTCAAACTTATGCCCTAGTATAATTCTTCTAAAGTGAAGTGCAGCAGGTCGTTACATTTAGGTGCAGTCCGTTAGCATCGGCATTGCTTTTTAAGTGAGTTAATCAGTTAGCCTGCAGTGTCCCTTTAGGGTGCGTGTTACCTGAGTACCGCTTGCTATTGTCCCCTCTGCAGCCGTCGCAAGGGTAGGTAATCTGGCCCATTCGGTAACGTGTAGCGTTGCTGGTGTACACCTCAGCCTGTATGATTTTACAGCTCCGTCAGGGCTGAGACGGGTGTGGAGATGGGGAGGGATCCTCCAAGATGGCGCCTGCGAGGTCCGTTAGGTGCGCAGCATGGCGCAGTTGTAAATGCCTTTCCGAGGCAAGGGCGATTTTCGGCCCTTCACGATTCTATCCTGGCCGGTCGAGGTCCTATTACAGGTACCCAACAAGGCGGCAACGTGGGAAAAGACAGCCGGCAGCAGAAAATAGGATATAGATAGAGTTGAATTGCGGAGCTCTTCTCCCTTGCTGCCAGCCGCTAGCTCCGCCCACCGGAAGTCCGTTGGCTAATTTTATAAGTGCTAATTGCTACCACGAGCTCCTGGTAGCAATAACCAGCCACTAGCTGGTTATTTATCGCCTTCCTGCAAACAGGCAAATTTGCCTGTTTGCGGGGCATGTGAAAAATTAGCCCTCCACTTGTAATCTAGCCCTTTATGTCTTATTCCTAGAATTTTTCAGAGAGGCTTCTTCATAACGCGGACGTTGTAAGAGCCTTGAAGTATTATATCGACGCTTCTAAGAATTTCAGACAAACTTCTAGTTTATTTATTCACTTTTCTGATTCCAGGAAAGGCCATAAAGCTTCTGCTATTTCTTTGGCTTCTTGGTTGAAACTCTAGATCAATAAGGCTTTCTTGGAGGTGGTGCAGCCTCCACCTAAATGGATCACTGCCTATTCTGACAGATCAGTTACCACTTCTTGGTCTTCTAAGAAGGAGGATTCTGTAGACTAAATTTGCAAGCTAGCTACTTGGTCTTATTTGCATACTTTTTCTTAATTCTATCATTTAGATTTTTTTTTTATTCTTCTGGCAGCTGTCTCAGGATCATTTTGATTTTGCCTGTTGGTCATTTTATTTGCATATCTACCCTGTTTATTATTTGGGTTCTATTTGGGTTGTGGATTTTGTTTCACTGTAAAAAAATATGCTCTTTTTATCCTGTCATTATTTCTCATTACTCATGGACTCCACAGCTTGGGTATTAGTTTCCAGAAGTAATGGATTGTGGACTTGTGGCTTTTATAGAGCTCTTGGGGTTTGGGAATCTTTGCCTCCTCATAGTGGCAGGGAAGAGTAATCCCCAGGAGTAATGCATTGTAGACACTCACCACCATTAAAGAAAATAATTTATCAGGTAAGCATAAATTCTCATTGTTTCTTTAAATATTGCATGTATAACTCTTTATGTTTTGTAAATGGTAAAATGTAGAGAATATGTAAAATTGTTTAATTGAGTTTAAGTGTATATTAGCCCTTCACATATTAAATCCTTAAAGCTTAGTAGAAATATTATATTTTCCCTGTATATCAATCATGGAGGCCGATTTACTAATGTGCGGGCGGACATGATCCGCTGTAGCGGATCATGTCTGTCGCACATCGATAAATGCTGACAGCAAACGCTGTATGCATTTATCATTACACAAGCATTTCTAGTGAAATTCTTGTGCAATGCCGCCCCCTGCACGTTCGCTGCCAATCGGCGGCTAGCAGGGGGGGTTAATCAACCGATTGCTTCTTAACGTCTGCTTCAGGCGGACCTGAAGCGGAGTGGGTCGGAAGCAGCATCCGCTGCTTCATAAATCGACCCCAGAGGGTGTTCTGAAGTGTATTTGTAAACTTTTCTCCTAAAATATAATATTAAAGAATCAAAAGTATATAAAATGTTCTGTAAAAGAAGGGTTATGAGAAGTAACCATAATGGCTATAATTGACTTTAGTACACAACTCTACACGCACTTGCAAGTGTTACACGGACAGGGCAGTTCAATAAAAGCTCAAATTTCATTTTACAAAAACCTGCATTACTACACTATGCCCTGTGCTCATTTAACTTTTCTTATGTTTAAAAACAGCCCTTTATTGTCTAGGTCATATAGGGTTGCCAGGTGTCCAGTATTCAACCGGACAGTCCAGTATTTCAGCAGGCTGTCCAGTAAAATCTATGCAAATAACTGGACACTTGAATGTCCAGTTTATTTAAAATCCCATGAGTGTCAGCTAAATGTAAAAGGCTCCAATGCCTCAATGTGTTACAAATATGGCACAGAAAGACGTTACACTGTACATGTTCTTTTTTTTTTTTTTGTAACTGGCAGCCAAAGCTAGTCATTAGGGTGTTTGTTCCTGGTATTCAACTGGGGTAAAATCACTACTGTGTACTTCTGTTACTGGCAACCAAAGGGGTAATATTGATCTGTATGATACAGGCAGCCAAGGGGAGCCAAGTTCAACTGTGTGTTTGCATGAAAGGTGGAGCCTAAGATAGACCTTTTTTGGGGGAGGGGCATTGTGTGACCTCACCTACCACTTGTGTCCAGTCACCTAATGGTTGACCAGTACGTTTGTGAAGGACAGCTGGCAACCCTAAGCTCATAACATTGCTTGTGTACAATTATCTCTTTTTCATTGTGCTTTAGGAAAAGCCCCAGTTGTTCATTATTAAGAATGCTAGAAAAAAAAAATGTTTTTCATTGTATTGTACTTCTGTGCACATTATTAGAACCTACAGGTGTGACTCAGCATTGGAAGGCACAATGCAGCTTCTCCTATTTCCTTGGCAATTTGGATTTAGAGTTAATCCTCTCCCAAAGCTGCAGAGCAAGAATGCAGAAAAGTGAGAGCCTGTCCCCGGGGCAACTATAATTGTCTAGGGCTAAAGTTTGTTAATTCACTCAGAATCTATCTATTTATCTATCTATCTTTCTCTTTAAACCAGTCACAAAATACATTTTAGTCAGTTAAAAGGTTTAATGAGGAAAAAGCAACCATTGTAAATCAAATTAAAAATATTAAATAATTGTATACCCCTTGCACACATAAATTAATTTGATGGTTTTCCACAGAAAATTGAATCTAACAGTGTTTCCAATGAAGCAGAAGGTTCTGGGTAATGATATGCAAATTAGCCTTACCCTTTTACTTCTAAAATCAGTTTTAAACATGGAATCTTTCATACCAGAAAAAATGTGGTTAAAACAGCTTCAGAAAAACACATGTGAAATAAATATCTCAAATAAGAGTAGCTTGGGCCAACCTTTAGGGAACATATATATCATCTATAATAATATTTAATCAATATGTCTGTCTGCCAGGTCATCTAAGTTAAAATTCAAAACTATACATCTGATGTATGCTTAATTCATATATATTTATATGTGTGTGTTTGTGTGAATATATGAATATATATATATATATATATACACACATAAATGTGTGTGTGTGAAGTGACCAGGTAACTATTCTTATATACAATAAGGTAGGACAGCAGTAATGTAATTGCCTGTATTACAAGTAATATACTGATTTTTTCCTTTGTTTACAAAACATTATTTTTGCTTACCTGATAAATTTATTTATTTCATGATGGTGAGTGTGTAAATATATATAAATATAAATATATATATATATATATATATATATATGTGTGTGTGTGTGTATGAATATATATATATATATATATAAATATTATTATCATTTATTTGTATAGCGCTGCCATATATTATATATATACTGTATAGAGAGAGAGAGAAGATATACTTATTATAGTAAGTAATCTACATGCATTCAATGTAGTGAAAGAGTTACCTGTATAAGTGAATGTTCACTTCTGAGTTAAAGTAAATATTTATTAATCTAGTCAACTGATCGTTCCAGTGCTAGCTTGTGCTATCAATTTTTAAATTTACATTTACTAAGAGTAAAGTGCAAAAAGCAGTAAACAGGAACTGCATCTGTTAATAACTGTTTAATGTATTAAGAGTATTATTTATATACTACATATATTTATATACTTAATGATCTTTAAAAAATTGAGGGGGTATTTCCTAAAAGTAATAATTTGTCCATCATGTAACACTTAAAAAGCAACACAGAAGTATTTTAACCTTTTTTTTAAAGTCTTAAATCCGTCTCTAGCGTTCATTTTTTTTTTTTTTTTTTTTAAATAAACTAAAGTTGTCTAACTGGATTGCATATCGTTTCTTCTCCTTCCTCTTTTTGGCTAAGGCTTGTTTTCATTTTCTTCCTTGAAACAAAATACAAGTCGTCAGTTAATATCTCAAGCTGATTGGATATAATATTTCAAAGGATATGACATCAACACAGAATATGTTTTTGCAAAGTTGTCAGTCTTGTTTGTTTGTGTGCACAAAGAGATGGTATTTTAGTTGAATACATGCTCTCCAGTTACACAGGTAATACACCCTCCTTAACATCTCCTGCTTAGTATTATTCCCTGTAGAGTACATGATTTTCCAACAAGCTTAGCACGTCACTCATGTAACCTAGCATTTTTATTCTCAATGGAATTTGTACTCTTTTGAACTGAAGGCATTAAAGAAGGTATTTTTTTAATTCAGGATGGAAGCGAATGCAAGCAGTGGTCAGCTCCTGAACAGCAGAGGTCAGAGATCATTAATGTCTAACTTAAATCCAGTAATGAGTGGTGAGTATTGGAGAAATAACATATCTTAGCTTTGGCACTAGTGCAAAAAGTTTGTTTTAATTAGCATTTCTATAATTTAACGTCTACAGCTATTTGCAGCTACCATTACAACACACATGCACATTCAGTCTGCAGAGTCCTTCTCCCTCTTACATATTATTTAATGTAGATTGATATTTATATATATATATTATTTATATAAAATGTGGACTGATTTCATGTTTATATATATTGTATACTAACAAAAGTTATATTTGGCTGTTGCATCTATTTCCTGTGGCTGCTTCATTATATATGTATGCTCATACAAGTAACATGACTCATTCTTAGTACCTTTCAATACTTAGAACCCAGTTACTTACCTGTCCGGTAATGATCCCTTGTATATACTTGGGTACCGTGTACAGCTTGGGTGTAGTATGTGTTAGGTACCATAGAACGAAACATATATTATTGGCTATAAGGTGTGCACATCTTTAGGGTAACATATTGTCATATGCGTATGTATTACATGTTGTTTGTGGTATGATATACCCCTATGTGGCTATTAGTTCCTTGGGAGTTATATGGTTAGTTGTAATACTACTGATCTCCCACATTTGTGTTCAATAAATTGCGTTTATTTTTTATGATTATATTGGTCAGAGATTGATTTCCTACAGTGTATGTAACATATATTTATTCCAGTATCAAAAGAGTGCTTGATTCCCTATCTTTCATATGGTACATTCATTTATATGTTCCAAATCTTTTCTAACAGTTATTGTGTATATATATGTATATATAATAAGTATTCCATGCAAGCAAGTGGTAAGTGCTGGTAGATTTTACAAAACAGAGGCCAGTGACAGGTGATGAAAATAAATTGCTTTCTCATGAATTTGTATACTCATGTGGTTCTAAAAATGTGTGCTATATACTTAATTTATAGGGATATAATGTATTTTGCTTTTACAACAATTACTGCTTGTCTGCATGCATTACTGCAGTTCAATAGTTTGAAATAAAAAAACACCAGGTGTCTACAGACAGCAAACCCAAATAATACATTTATACCTATTTAAAAAAGGATATGTAGTCTTAAAATTTTACTGGAGTGCAGTATTTTTAAACTAGAATGAATATATATATATATCTATATATAATTTTATCTTCCATATATATATATATATATATACTGTATGGTGTATTAAACACACTATTTACTAAGACCCGGCGAGTGCGTCTCTTTTTTGATGTACATGTTTCCTTTAGATGCACCCCGGGCACTTGTTATTCATTAGTTACAGTGAGTGCGGATCTCTGAGAACTGTTCTATATATATATATATATATATATATATATATATATATATATATATATATATATATATATAGTTTTTGTATATGTAATTTTATTTATAAAAGATAACAATTGTCTAAAACATATATACTGTATATATATATATATATAATTTAAATAACGTTTTTAAATTAAGCAATAATTTTATACAATTTATCATAGTTTGTTAATACTTTACAGTTTTCATTAAATATAACAAATGCATTTTACCATTTGAATTGCAATATCTACATTAAAATTTCTAGGACT